>NC_140951.1:13140000-13382500 GCF_014529385.1 Adiantum capillus-veneris | reverse complement strand
AACCAAGTACAAAACACACAAAAATGCATTGAAAACTTCACTTTCACAAACATTTCATTCACATGAAGACAATTTATAATTTTTGATTTCAATATTTCAATGTCAAAATACTCTAGTTTTTCAACAGCTACAAACAGACAGTTACACTTTTAAACTAACATGTGAACTCAATAAATGATAAAGAAATGTTTACTTCGCAGAGTCAAAACTCACTCTCAACTGCCCATACACTCACTCATTGACATAATACACATACGAAGATTGAAATAAGTGCATTCAAATTATTAATTGTTTTGCAAATGTTTGCTTCTTCCCAATCCAATGCTTCTACAATGCATTATTTTCTCAATTTAAATCTCTAACAAATACTCATGCTAATGCAGAATCATAAACACATATGCAAGTCTCATTTATGTTTTGCTTTTTATGCTTAATGTTCAAATTTTATTGTTTATTGGATAATTTATGTTTGTATTTATTTTGTATATCAAGATATAAACCAACCTTTTACTGCTTTGGATCTTCTCCTTACGGTTTGCTTTGGACCATCTTTGCGATGATTTTGCTGCTCCATAGCTTTGCTTTAATGATCTCATCCATGTCAGCTCTTGTTCACTTTCATGCTCTCATTATCCCTTTGCTTACACTTTTCTCCCTAGTCTTTCTTTTTACTACTATCGCTTCTCAACTAGGCTCTCTCTCTAGAGCCTAATTTCTCTCTCTTATTCCCAATTACACGGGTACATACATACTATATTTTTCTCTCTACTCGTTTACGACACATAGTGTCTATGCTTCCCCTTCTCTTCAATCTCTAGCTCTTCTTCTCTTACTAACCTTACATCTCTCTCACTCGTCTCAAACACTATCATTCTCTCTCTACGTTAACATAGAACACGGACACCACATTCACACTCATAATAGCATCTCTCTCCCTACTTCTTAACATTCTCTCTCTATTCTTCTTCTTCTTCTTCTCTCTCTCTCTCTCTCTCTCTCTCTCTCTCTCTCTCTCTCTCATACATACAAGCATACATAGACATGCGATATTGCAATCATACACACACACACACACAGAGGGATTATTGTAATCAACCTATAATTGACCAAAATCTCCTGCTCTCTCTCTTTGTGTGTGTGTGTGTGTGTGTGTGTGTGTGTGTGTGTGTGTGTGTGTGTGTGTGTGTGCCTCTCTGTGCTATGCACACAGGGCATCCCTACTTGGACCTTACTAGGCTCGTGCATGCTCTCATGATCTCCTCAGCCGTCTCACTCTCCTCAACCCGTCAACAACATGCTATGGTTCCTGGCTCTCTCCCCAATGAGAACACACACACACACACACACACACACACACACACACACACACACACACACACACACACGCGTGTGCACGCGCGCATGTGGAGGGTAGCCCTCTTGGACTCCCTCTCCCATACTCATGCTAGCTGTTGTTCACCTAAACTTTTGTGCTTAGTATTGCTGTGAAGAAGTGTTGTGCTAATAATTTCCTTTGTTAAGCACATTTGGACCTTCTTGGTTCCTGCGTGTGGGTCCACAATCAAAGTCCTTTGTACCATCATTTTGGTGCTATCTGTCAGTGTCTTGGATGCATCACTGTACACATCATGTATATGTGTGCCACGATGAATCCTGAGTCGGGTGGTTGTCTCATCCATTGGCGTGACATAGAACACTACACAATCACATGATGCAGTACAAAAAGCAATTCCCTTACAAAAATGGCATGTAAGGTTCTTATCTGCTATATCACAATATTGCCTAGGTGTAGAAGCCTTTCGTAGGTAGCCATTGAAGTGGCTTGTATTGGCAATATGATAATTGAGCAAGCGGGTATTGGCAATACGATAATTGAGCAAGTGAGTACATTGTTCATTCATGCACTTCAAAGACCCCAGACAATGACTGAGACATACCACTCCAAGGAAAACTATGTTGGATGTTTGAGGCTTTGACCATACATGAGGATCATACTTATGCTCCATTGCATCCATATGGTGCACCTTCCCCATGGTAGGAGGAAATTCTAAAACAAGGTCTCCATTGTAGGCTCTTGGAATCTTTGAAACGTGATCCACCTATTTTATTTGCATGAAAAGCTTTGTTAATGTACCCATTTTCTCGGTTTGGAGAAGTTTTTGCCAAGTACTCATCTTGAAGCTATTAGAGAGAAAAACTTGGGCCGGAATACTCAGATCTACGATCTCCTTTTGGTCTGCTTGCTTGCTTGGAGGAGTATCTATTATCACAATGGGAGTCATGGAGAGCGAACCCGTAGGGTGCTTTCCATAGATTACAATCACTTTGTATTTTTGTGAAAGCTTATCATCTTATACATAGGTCCCTTCATTTAATGTCCTTTCAAGAGGCACGTGCATTTCTATATCTCCTCCTTCTAGAACAGAATCTATTGCTGTAAATTGCATTGTATGAAACTTATCCATTAAGAAAGATTCATATATTATTAATTCACCATTGTGAAAGGATATGTTAGCTCTCCATCAGGAAGCACCAAAGAGCAAGTCATAAGAAGAAGTTAAATTCTCGGTCAAAGGCTATTAATTTGGCCCTCAATGCAGAGAATAAGAAAGGTGGAAAACCCTTCTCACACTGATCAAACTGCTAATATTAATTGCCGTAACAAGAGACCTCCTTTCTCTACTAACTTTGACATAAACAAACATCAAAGCCGTACCTTCTTCAAGAGACACAAATTTGACAATTCTGCTACAACTCTTCAAGACTTAACCAGCCTCCTACTATTCCTTGAGCAGATTTTTCATCAAGTGTCAACTTAGGTTTTTTGTGAGTTTTAGCTTTTCCTTTATTATCATTGTTAGGTGAAGAGTGTTGTGCTCTAGGCATAGTGGAAGACTAACAAGAGGAAGAATTAGCGTTGATAGACCGCTTTTGGCGTGTACAAAGTAGCATTTATATGCATGGTTATATGTACAAAAAGATGTAAACACATGCATTTGGGAGCTTTGCAAAGTTGTTTCAAGTTCTAAAAAATGCAACGTGTACATATTGTGAATAGTCAAGTTCGCGTGCTGTACATGCCCGGATAGGGTATCGAGGCCTTGGATATGGTTCTAGGTGGCTTATTTTGGCTCTAAAGAATGTGTTTGTCCTTTCTCAAATGTAAATAATGCAAGAGACAAGTATGGGTACTCTCATCCCGCTCGAGAAGTTTGGGACATGCAGTGATTGTTTATTTACGGTGCCTGATCTACGGTGATGCGTGCACCGCACTAGAAGTCGTCAAAAATAGAATGTGGGGATGTGGAAAAATTCTTGGGGTATCAAGGATCAAGTGTACAAAATTTGGTGAATTTTGGAGTCCGTTGGGATTTTTCCCATGAAAAATGCCCGCCAGGGGTCAAAACTGGGTCAAAAAAGGTCAAAACCCGACCAAAAATGGTGTGAAAAGGCTTCAATTTTCCACCTCAGTCACGTTGGCGTGAGTGTTCCAGCTGAGGGAGTTTTTTTGAAGCCAATTCTTGACACTTTCACCTATCTGTGTGGGGAAGGAAGCAGGGTTCCTACAAGTGGTCTAGTGCAGTCCCGTCACGTTCGAGTCCTATTTTTGAGTGTGTGGAGGAGTGAATGAGATCTTTCTCTCTTCAATTTTTCACTTGGAAGAGTCTATGGAAGTCCTGAGGATTCCATGGATGTGTGTGTGTGCGAGGAATTGAGGGAAGAAGGTGCTGCTTTTTGCAAGACTATGTGACCCTGTATCGCCGCCATTAGGGTTGGCGCTACTTGAAAGAGTCCAATAGACTGGAGTTTGGTGAAGCTTTTGCAATGGTTTAAGAGAGGTCTTTTGTGGCTGGTTTTTTTGAGTTTTTGATGGTTTTTCACCATCAAGTGTGATTTCAAGTGTTTATCAACTTGACTTACCTTGTAGTGTCTGCGGGCAGGCAAGGGCTTGTAGGTCGAGGCGTTTGGAGTTTGAATTGAGCTTGTGGGTAGTATTTTTATTGATCTCTTGAGTGGTGGTGGGTGTGGGTTGGAATTCAAGTAAATTTCTTGTGTGGTGTTGAGTTGTCTGGGTGTGTGAGTGTGCGCACGACGTCTTTTGCTCCATCATCCTTTGGTGATCCTATTGGGGAGCGGAAATTTGTTGGTTGTGCACCCAAGTGAAGCGGTTTTGCTGTGAAGTTGGAGATTCATTGAAGAAAAGTGGTGGTTTTGTTGAGGTGCAAGACTTCAGCTTTTGTGGAGTTACTCACGCAAGGGAGAAGTGACTCCCAAGAGATGGCTTATAATCAACCAGTGTTCACAAGGAAGGAGGATGTGAAGGATTGGATTGCGGACTTTGAGTGGCATACGCTTGGTATGCACATTGTGAATGACGAAGCAAAGACTCATGTATTTCCTCTTGCACTCAAAGGAGAAGCTCGCAAGTGGTTTAAAGGTTTAGATGAGGAAAAAATTTGAGAAGAAACTAACCGCAACAGAAGCGACGGCAGGTTTGGGAAGAAACTAACTGCAACAGAAGCGACGAAAAAAGTGAGTGGTTTGCAACAAGATGTTCATGCTAACTTTAAAGAGTTTTTGCAACACTTCAAAGGACTTTGGGTGCAATTGGAGGCGGCATCCCAAGTACCTCCAGGGGATTTTTAAAAAGAGTGTCAGTTTATGGATTGTCTCCATCCAAGTGTAAGGGAGAAGGTCGATCAAGAGGAGCCTGCTACATTTGAAAGAGCTATGGAAATTGCCGAGGCCAAGAGCAAGAAGATCAAGAGAAGGTGGGAGCAAGGCGTGACACATGCTGAGCCAGTTGTGGTGCAACCAATGGTTCCTATGGCAACGGATGATAGAGTGAAGCGAGTGGTTCAAGGTGTAGATCCCGTTATGGCCCAGGTTTTGCATGATCTTGCTGGTCAGTTGCAAGAATTAAGAATTAACATAATGAATAGGAACCAAAGAGAGGAGCGGCTAGCTCGAAGAGGTAGGGGACAAAGGCTACAAGGTAGATGCTACAATTGTGATTAAGAGGGTCACTACACCCCTGATTGTCCTGAACCACCAAGAGAGAGAGGAGGGATATACCCCTTATATGGACGTGGTCGAGGGAGAATAGAAGAAAATTATTAAGAGTGGGCACTAGAAGCACCACCGCTGCAACAACAACCACAACTGTTGCCTGGAAATGGAGAAGGAAGAGCTATTAACATCATTACCTTGAGCATCAAGATGTGGATGTTATGGCCAATAAGAGAGCTAGGCATGATAGGGAGAAAGAGATAGAAGAAGAGAAGGAAACAAGAGCAAGGAAAGGAAAGGCTAAGGTAGAAGACAAACCAGAGAGTAGCAAGAGGCGACAAAGAAGGAAAATTGGTCCAAAGGACTACCTCCTTGGCCAAGGTGTTGAAGACTATGATATTGTCGACGACATACAAAATCAAAAGGCAAATATATCTTTTGGTCAGTTGGTGTCTTTGAATGCTAAATTGAGGAGGCACTGGACCAAGTGTGTGAGTATGCGGCTTCCTTCCAAGAAGGAAAAGAATCAAAGCATGGTGTCATCTTTGAGGGTTGGTCACCAAGTGGATATGGTGCCATTAGTTGAAGCTATTCTAGGAAAGAAGACGGAAGTGAAAGCATATGTGGATGGGGTGCTCAACCGCCTCCCGGCTGTCGTGCCGCCGCAATGCTCAATCACACACTCTCTCTCTCTCTCTCTCTCTCTCTCTCTCTCTCTCTCTCTCTCTCTCTCTCTCACACACACACACACACACACACACACACACACACACACACGCATACACACACACACACGGAGATAAAGAAGAAGAAGATGGAGATGGAGCAAGAGCACTCTTCAATTGCACAAATGAGAGAATGAGTGAATTTTAGGTTTAGTTGATTTTTATATGAGCTCGCCCCATTCACACTTAGGGTGCCCATGCTTAGCCAACTAATCCCTTGAATGTTCCAGTTAGAGTGCGCCTCTCATCGACGATCACTCTTACCCTTTTCCTATTGGACCGACAAGCCCAGTACCTGACTCTACCAAATAAATAATACAGCGTCCGTCGTAGGTGATAGGAATGTGCGTGAGGGTTAACATGCCCCCCTTCCTGATGTAGATTCCGTCCTTGGAAGCTATTGAGTTGAAGCTCGTCTGTCAAGGTGGAAGAGCATTTGAGATAAATGTCCTTAGCCTTCTTCATTCACTTCAAAATCAAACAACATTGGCACAGTAATTGCATTCTCATGTACAATTAAAAAGCATATGCAGTTGTAGGTAGACAATTTGATTGGTAGCATAATTCTAAACCATTTGTCAGCAATAAACATTAAAGTGCAATATAATCAAATGCATAAACAGTTGGGAAGGTAAAAAACTAAACAAGTTCGAGGTCACTAATTCAACGGTCGAAAGGCACTAAAGACCGACTATTAATACCATGGGTAAGCTTCTTAATTTTCTCTGGTCAAGAGCCAAGTATTTCATGTTCGAGGGCTAACTAGAGGCTATGCCTAGAAGACCTTGTAGTTAAGCTACGATAAAAGGAATTTCTCATGAAATCATCACCTGATTAATTACCTTTTCTTTGACCCTCCAAAGTCTTTTCACAGTGATTCAATTTTGATGTGTGTGCTTATTTTTTATGCCTTGGGTTTTTTGTTCTTCAAGGAAAAGCATCCACACTGGGAACCTCTAGGTCTCTAGTACCATAGGCGATACACGTGAGTGGAGTACCAAATCAAGCTAAGATTTATCTTCCAACTTATGATTTTACATTGTGGAACTTTGATTTTTTTTTGTTTGTTCGTTTTCAGCATTTTAATTTTGTAACTTTGGGGGGTCATATAACATTGTTACCCTCCCCAGGCTCATCACACTAGTAAACTCCCTTTATAATACTTAAGCTAAAGGTCAATAGGGACTAAGTCCATTAGAAAGCCCTAGTATATTTCACATAATGCTGCCTAAATCGGATTAAGAACCCAAGTAACCATTGTTAACTAGGAAGGCATTCCCCATGGTATTAAGAGAAGATCTCTAACGCCTAGCTTGGTCAAACTAGCTTACTCGGACTGCTTGATTTTTAAACCTAGACAAGTGATTATGACAAAAAATTACATTGAATTTAATGTTTGATACTAAGCAAATGTGTTGAATATTATGCTACCAATCACAATTAAAGCAGACAAACATGGATGAAAAATAGATAAGGGGCAATGCTAATGGACAAGAAACACCTGTTTGTGTTGATGGTCGCGCTTGATTTGAAGTGTGAACGAAAGATCAAGATTCCATGAAGGTCCAAATCCTAACCACAGCAACACGTTCTTGTATACACGAGGAAACACAAAGAATACCTCTAGGGGGCACATCAATGGGAAGAAGGAACTTTGCTAATCACTAAACTCTAAAACAGAAACACTCCTATCGTACTAATCTTACCTACTCTCCATCACTTCGAGTGATGAGGATAAAAGGTGTTTAATGACATAGGTCTTTGTTTCAGTGTACCGGATGTGAATGTGTATGTCTGGGTCAATCTTTTGACTTTTATTGTGCATACTCGTTTTCTAATTGCTCTTGCTCTTTATTATTTTTGTTTTTTGCGAGTATAAGGTTGTATATATACATTCCCTAAGATTGGGAGATTGAGACGTCAAGGAGGAAGGTTGAGAGGGAATCAAGTGAATGATGGATGTCAGCAAACACTCCCCCCTTCCTTGGGTAGATCATACTGTTTGAAATGTGCTTGTCACCCTTTGAAACCAATTGTTCCAATTGGTAATAGGTGAGGATTTTTTCCAGTAGTTTTCTATTACCTTAGGTGCCTCAGCGAGTTGCAAGGGTGGTAAGCTACTCTCCCAGGATCGAACTTGAAGTGGTTCATCAGGTGATTTTTGAACACTGGGAGGTGTGGATTCCTTTGTAGCTTTATGGAGGTCCACTATTGTAGGTGGAGGCTGTGGAGAAGCTTTTACCTCTAGGGATGCAATACATGAGGAGCTAGAAGCTTCATGGGACTCCCCCCTTCCTGAGCTAGGTGGAACAAATTGTTCTCTCTTTGGTACCCAAACTAGCGGGTGTGTAGCATTCTGTGATTTTTTTTCTTTCCGTGATTGTCGATTCGTTTTGGAGCTACGGGATTGTGCTCACATGGGTCAGTGACAAGTAAGAACACAATCTACGTTTTGGCACCCAGATTTGATCATTTCCTTAATAGTAGCCTTGGGCTTCCAATAGTCGTTTTGAAATCCAACACCACGTTTCCTTACATTTTCTAGGGTGAGTGGGACATTTCTTACAAGGCCTCTGTTTCTTAGCATCAACTATGGTCGCTAAAGAAGCTTTAGGGACCCACTTGTATGTTTTCTTTGTTATATGAGGATGAGTCTTGTCAGAAGCTATATGCATTGCTTCTAGCATATTCAAGGGTACGGGAATTTCATCCCCCTCAGGTGTTACCCAAGTCGTCCCTCTGTTTCCCCAAGTGTCTATGGTTGCTGCTAAGTGGACCTCAATCCACCTTGTCCGACTCAGTCATCCTAGGTAGTACATCCATATAAGGAGAATCTTTCCCAACATCAGTGTCCACTTTACACGTGTAACAATACTGCAATGGGGCCGAGTGAACGGTGGTGTCAAATCTATGATCAATTATAAACCTGTTTCCTTGAGGATGTGCTCGACCAGTTACAAGATCCACTCGAATGACAGAATCTTGGAACTGCAAGTAGACATGGTTTTTAGACCAATCATGCACCATTTTTGCTTCCCTCATAAAAGGACGTCCCAAGATCATCTCCGATGCCATAGTGTGTTTGGAGAAATCCATAACAATGAAGGTAACTCTTATTTTATGTCCAAATACCTTGATCTTGAGGTCTTCTAGCATCCCAATAGGTTTAACAATAGACCCATTGGCCATCTTCACTACAATGGTTGTGGTCGCAAGGTGAGGTCTTCCCATAATTTCCCATCAATTTTTAGTCACAATGCTAACCCCAACGCCACCATCAAGGATTCCCTTCATAGTTAATCCCTTAGTAGTGATTGGTATGGTTGCATTGGATTCATCACCCTCAAAGTATTGTCCCAACTTGTTAACAGGTATTTTTATAACAGGGGTCTCATCTAGGTTGGGTTGTGGATCTAAGTGTTCCTCCTCTATTGGCATCTCCCCAGCTCCATCCATCTATGCAAATTGTGGTAGCCCAAACTTCAGTTCTCCATTGAGGAAGGCTCAAAGAGCTGAGACTAGTTCAAGGTCTTTATATAGTTTGGACATGATGGTGGTCCTAACTTCTGAAGACATGAAATCCATCAATTTGGCAATGTTTAACGACACCTTTTGGACTTCAGTCCCTTGAAGTGGGGAAGATGGGATCTCCATTTCTTCGATAGGATCAGGTAGTCCCTCTGTAAACATTCTTTCCATCAAGAAGTGAGTACTCCCACTTTCCCATGATTTTAAGTCACTTTCTTCTTGGATGACACTAGGTATGGCTAAGGGTCTATGGACTTGGTGAGGTTGTTGTTGCGTAGGGAACACGGTGTCTGTAATCTGGATCTGCCTAGGTGCTAGTTCCAGATCCCTTTGGGTATCTTCTACCAAACTCCTTAATTGCTTGACTCGCTCAATCTCCTCTGTAGGGTTTGGATAAGTTCCTATCTTCTTCTTGGATCCTGGCCATTGTGGCTCGTGAATATCTTCCTTGTTGGTTTCTATCTTAGTGGTTGTTTTTCTATCCATGGTTTCAGCTAAATCAAAATCCTCTTCAGCATCATTTATATATACAGGGTCATCACCAGTGCCTATGTTGGTCTTTGAAATGGGGGCTAACTTCGCTGCTTTTTGCGATCTCTTCCTTCGTGTTTTCTTCTTTTTTTGAGATTGGGCAATTGATGCCGTGTCTCATCTCTTTCTTCAAGAATATAATTTTGTTTTTGGAGCATCGATCGTGTGAGTACGTTTACTAGTACCACAGGTGTACTTTGGGATGGCTCCTCAGTAACTTCAATCAAGTTTAATGGCATTTGGATTATTTGGACATTGGGCAATGAAATGATCCATGCCACATCGATTACACATGAGTATTGGCATTGTAGACGTGCTCGCTTGATTGGTTTGCAGTAGTGTGGCATTCTTCTGTAGCCTAATAGGACACTCGGCTACACGATGTGGACCTCCACACTCATAGAATTGAAGAGGTGGTCTGTTAGTAGTGTAATTGATATTTTGGCCTCTAGCAGCAAGAGCAACTACTTGATATACAGGTTTGACTTGTCCCCAATAGTCCTCCATGTAGTATTGTGGACTTTCTTCAAGAACATCCATTCCATAGGCAATATTAGGATCTATATCTTCCTCATAGACTTGCAAACAATCAATAGATGACTCACAATCCACTTGATTCACAAAAGTGATTCTTGGATGTGGTGGTTGCGGTCCTAGCATTGGAGGTGGTAAGGGTGTTGTTTGAACAACATATTGGCCCTAGGGACCATGTGTTTTGATGTTTGCTCAAGAGGTGGGGCTGGCATCAATGCAGGCACTTGAGGTGTGTCTGTCCATGCCAAGGTTGGTCTATTGGCCATCGCACGCTTAAATACTATGCAATCCTTAGCTTGATGACCATACCTCCCATAGGCATTGCAGTTCCCATTGAATTTTACTCTAAAAGTAGGGCATTCACTGGTACTATGCGATCCATAGCATACTGAGCACCATTGTTGCTCCCTTCTTGGATACATATGATTGTTTTTCGGAGCACGATTGTCTCTAAGACTCTCTTGAATAGACTTGGTGAGATCTACTAAAGTCATCTCAAATATCTTTGGCTCCTTAGCAATAGGCTTTAGGGTCATTGGTTGATGAACCGATGCTTGTGAGCTAATAGATTTAGACTCAACAGACACTCTTTCTCCTTGAATCATTAAATTATCCTCCAATTGGATTGCATTGGTGGTGACTGCTTCCGAAGTGGTGATACCTCTAATGACTAGGCCATTGTAGATATCATCATGTCGTAGTCCCCTAATGAATCTATCCAGCAATTGATTATTATTGAAGCGCTCATTTGGATTACAACGAGAATTCAAATGCTTCAAGCGACTAATAAAATCTCTCACCGACTCTTCTTCCTCTTGTTGGGCTTTCTGGAGCTGAGAGGATACACCCCAAAGTACTCCCTCTCATATGTATTCTTTCAAGAACAATCTCCTAAGAGTAGGGTAGATCTTTTTTTCTTCCACCCTTAGGGTTCTATATCAATCCCCAACCTTCCCACTTAAGGTTAGGCTTAAAGCATTACTCTTATGCAGGTCATTGTGTTCTCCTAGAGATTCGTATATTTATTCAAACACTTTGATATGATTTCTCACATCCCCGTCTCCACTAAATTTTTGTGTGAGCTTGTCTATTTGTACTGCCTTACTTCGAGGCTCTCTATCAGGCGTGTTACGCATATTCTCAGCAATAGATTGACGAATAGCTTGAGAAAATGTTTCCAAGTCACCGTGACTGAAGGCTCTCCAGAGACTACATGTGGAGTAGGTATTGGCATTGGGCTTGGCACATAGGAATCTCTTGGGTTCCACATTTGGTAAGGTGTGGTGCCATGTGGTGGCCCAAATTTCATATGTGTGGCCCTAGGCATAGCAGACATTGGATGTGACATGCTAATGCTAGCTAGTATAGTCCCATGGAAATAAGAACTTGGGTGTTGTGGTTGTGGAGCATAGGTTGTTGAAACAATGGGAGGGGTAGGGACTACATGAGTACGAGGATCCATGGGTGTATACGATTGGTACACACTTGTAGGTACTATTGCAGGCATTGAGCTACCATGTAGCGGTGCTTTACTAACAAATGAGGTCCATGGCATGTTTCTTGGCGTGCCCATCATTGGGGTAGACATCACTTGTGGTCTCAGATTGCACTAAGACCCCTAGAGAAACAACATATGGGGGATCCATCGGACTTACCGAGGGAGTCTCCATTTGCGATAAGGTTGGTTGTTTAGCCTTTATTGTATCCAAGAATCTCATGAAACCCGTTGAAGGCATGTTGATCCCCTTGTTCTGTCTCTCTAACTCAATGACCCTATGGATGACCCCACAAACTCTTTGTTGTTGATCCTCCACACTAGTAGCACCCATTATGTATTTTAGGATATCTAACCAACCCACGTCATAGGTGTGACCTGTGTATAGGTCGATCAGAGTTTCCGTTTGTAGTTCGTACTCCCAGTTCTTATTTAAGAACACTCCATCTAGAATTGAGGTGCTAGGGATGTCCTTTGAGCTAGATACAATGTTGCTTTCTAGGGGTTGATCCTTAGTGGTCGCTAATTCTGGAGCACTCGATTGCTCTCCTAGCAAGGATATTGACATAGGAGCTTTCTCTTTTAACTCTCTTTGTTGCTCCGCCTTGCGTAAGCTCTCAATTTCCTTTTCCCTCGCTGCAGGGATATACCGCTCAATCTCTTGCACTTCGGCAAGGCTTCTACCATCAGGTAATATAACCTCAGAGGGAAATAGTTCTGAAGAGTTAGGAGGTGCAATGAATGACTTATTCACGTGCATATTCTCTAAGGGTATAGGGTCTACGTTGGTCACGAATGGAGAATTTACTTCCCCACCCCACTCATTTACATCATTAGCTCCATGTTCGGAGCGAGTGGCTCTACTAAAGGTTTCCTTCAGGCCGCTAAGCACGCTCGGCCCGGACCGCAGGTCCATGGCATGCATATCTTGGCTTGAGCTATCAGGATTAGGCACTGGGAAACCCTCCATGACGTCGTAGTCAGAGGAAGAGTCACTAGACGCTATGTTCGGGTCTTGGTTTTCACTACCTTGGGTCCCCGCCGAGGGCCCGGAACCTAAAGTAGGTGGATAATGAGAACTCGTGCAAGTCAAAATTCTCTCTAGTTGCTTCGTCTTTAGCACACGGCCAGAGCGTAGATGCATGTGCTTTTGACACCCTACAAGCGTCGGTGAATAACCTCGAAGGTTAACCGCTTACTTTTTTAGGCGTCCGTTTTCACTCGTTTTTTTAAAAATATTTTTTAGTGATCGGTTTTTTTAATTAAAGTGTGTGATAGCTCAAAACGAGCGTATCACTCAGAGGATCGCGGTGTGCTTTACAACACAACGTTCGGCCACCTGAAGCTCCATTGATCCTTAAAAAAGTCGATTTTTAGCTCGTGTGAAGTTAAAATACATCATTTTAAAGGGCGATTGAGGCCTCAGCCTGAGTGTGAGCTTGGGCTTGGGTCTGGGATATATTTTCGATCCTGGTCCTACCTTTAAAATTTTTATATTTTTTTTGGGATAAGGTCGCCGCGGCCTGCGTGCGAGCACACACACAAACTCTACCTACCTACTTACAACTAATACACCTACTATTACACACTAACACACTTCATTAGCTCTCACAGATCTACTTCCTACTTACTGTACTTTACATTACACAGAACTAACAACCTTAATACTAATACCTTAGCACAAAGAAAACAAAGTAACCTTTCAAAACTTCATTATTAACAAAGAAATACACAATAGTACCACAAAATCCTTCTTCTCAACACACACACCCTCCTTCCCTACCTTTCCTACAATTGAAATTGCACCACAAAAGAAGCACAGAGTTCCATTCAAGCTTAGTGTATGGCATTCCCCGGCAACGGCACCAAAAATGTGCACGTATGTCACATGTGTCAATGCAAGGAACTTGCCGATACACTGTGTACGAGCCACAAATGGCTCCAAGAACGCAACTAGCCTAAACTAGTAAGCTCAAAGATGGCGATGGTGTGTCACTCACCAGTCTACGCTTGCTATCGTGGAGGATTCCTCGCCGTGAAGAAGAGGGAGACGCCGCTACGCCGCGCTCAGCCGTCTCGCCGCCGTCATGCCGCCACAATGCTCGATCGCACTCTCTCTCTCTCTCTCTCTCTCTCTCTCTCTCTCTCTCTCTCTCTCTCTCTCTTTCATGCATACACACACACACACACACAAGGAGATGATGAAGAAGAAGATGGAGATGGAGCAAGAGCACTCTTCAATTGCATAAATGAGAGAATGAGTGAATTTTAGGTTTGGTTGACTTTTATATGAGCTCACCCCATTCACACTTGGGCGCCTATGCTTAGACAACTAATCCCTTGAATGTTCCAGTTAGAGTGCACCTCTCATCGGCGATCACTCTTACCCTTTTCCTATTGGACCGACAAACCCAGTACCTGACTCTACCAAATAAATAATAAAGCGTCCATCGTAGGTGATAGGAATGTGCATGAGGGTTAACATCTTTCTTATCACAATCATGTCTTGCGTTTTTTCATTTGAGCTTCCCTGCTATTTATTATTAATTTTTGACCCGTTTATTTGAAAAAATCAAAGAAAATAGCAAATTGCTCTAAAAAAATAAGGTAAAAATCCAATAATTAAGAAAATTCCTTCAAAAACATAGATTTATTGTTTTTTGTTGGATTTTTCTATTTTTAAGCCTCATTATCAATAAAAATGATTAAAAAATACCCAAAAAAGGACTATTTTTTATGATTTTCTAATAGTATATACACTATTTACACTCATCGAGAAGATATTATCAGTGAATTTTTCCTTGATGATGAATTATAAGGGAATTATTAGATAATTTTGCAAAAAATCACACATTAACATCGAACTTCTTCCTCCCTCTTCAAACATTGCTCTTAATTACTTAGTGCTTAGTACTTAGTGCCCTTCCACCCTCACCATCCTATCTTATTGCCGTATTAGCGAGAACCACGATTAACTTGTCAAACCATGGGATGAAGTTGACTCAACTAGTGCATAGAGGCTACAAGAGGTTGTCAATCTCGCAGAAAACAACTAACAACTCGCATCTAACTCAAGCTACACTCAAACTAATAATCTGGAGTTCTACCAAAGCTGGAAAATGACTCGCTGATACAATCTGGAAGCTTGTAGCCCCGTCTCATTAATTACAGAGTTTATCTAAGAAAATAGGAGTTACAATATTCCCAATTTATCAAAATAATAAATGTTTTACAAAGAGAACTCCGAAAAATGGTTTCCGCGTTAGCTTGTTGCTAACATTCCCCCCCTCCTAGATGGCGTACTCCGGGACGACTGTGTGCATGGACTGAACAATTGTGTTTATGCATAACCATGGTTGGATCTATCATGCTATGAAGATCAATTCAATTCAAACCAATATGTTGTGCAAGAGTTGGGTCTTGAGTAATTGACTCAAGGGTTTCCGATGTCGAGGTTTGTTGCTGATGTCTTCCAAAGAGCAAGTCTTGTAGCTTGTGTGCTCTCTGTTTGATTGTACCATCAGGATGATTTAGCAAACTGATTGCTTGAGCTGTTGGTAGCACTTTTGACTGGTGCCGAGCTTTTTCTCGCCATTGGTAGCTTGGTCGGCTTGGTGTTGCATGGTGTGGTGGAGTCTTTTGGGACTTAACTCGCCATTGCTTTTTTGGTTTTACGGTTTGTGGAGAAGATAAGTGCTCCTTTTTCTTCCAAATCATTTCCATGTTAGGTTCCTTTCTCGGAGATGCTCATCTTTGTGTTTTAACCCTTGGAACCTTCTTTTGTTTTGTCAGTGAAGTTTTAGGAACCCAGATCTGAATCGACTTATCCTTAAGCTGTGCTTTTGGTACCCAAATTTTCCTGACTCCTTGCATGCTACTTGTAGCATTTAATTGTCGAGGGGATGGAGAAGATTGACTAATTCGTGGTTTGCTTTGCTAATTGCTTCTTTTCCATTCTTCCTTGCTTGGTGCAATTGGAACAATGAGTTGCCCTCCTCTAGGTGATAGCTTTAGCTGATTTGTATCCCAATCTGGTACTGCTTTGTATGTGCGCATCCAAGGAATTCCAAGAATCATCATCTCATTCATGTGTTCATCTGGCAAGCATACAAACTGATCATGAGGACATGAACATCCATGTACTATCACGTTCAAGTTGACTACTCCCAATGTTGGGGTTGGGTTCTTGTTGCATCCTTTGATTGTCGCTATTCCTGTCATCAATGCTTGACTTGTTGCCTTCTTGTATATGGAATAACTGACTGCATTTACTCTCTCTCTCCTGTGTCGACCAAAGCATTGATGCTATGATTGTTGAGTTGTACTTTGATGCGTAGGTCCATTCTATCTAACCAGCCATCATTTGTTGAAACTGCATCTTTAGGTAATTCCCATTGTTGATCATCTATTTTCAAAGTGTTGATGGGAATCGGTATCTGTTGATTCTTGAGATCAGCTTTCCGCTTGAGTAGCCGAAGCCAAGCTTCCTCTTAGGCTTCATCAATTACCTGATGTCGTTTGATCTTTCTTTGCTTAGCTGCATGCATTCTTTCTAGCAAATCATTGGTTAGTGGAAAATTGTATTTCTTTAAACAACATCCACTAATCCAATTAGCCATTGGTTCGCCATCTAGGGTGGACAATTTTACTGCTCCACTTGGAGATACATCTTCAATGATAAATGGCCCTTTTCCTTTTTTCTTAAATTTGGGAATGTATTGCTTAAGGGAATAGACTAAAACTAAGTCCCCTTTCTTGAAGATTTTTGTGATTAAGTGGGAATCAAAAAACTGTTTTTGTTTCCGCTTTTGTGCATAGTTATGAGCTACAACAATTAGCCTTTGCTCGTCTAGCTTTCCCAAATCTTCGAGTCTTTCTGACAATTCATGTCCAGACCACTCAAGATTCTGTGCTACCCTTCATGTCAGCAATAGAAATTCTATTAGCAGTATGGCATCAAGACCATAAACAAGGTTAAAGGGTGTAGCATTTAGAGCTTCTTTGAAACTCGATAAGCATTTAGAGCTCCTTTCAAAGCATTTAGAGCTGCTTTGAATGAAACTCGATAAGCCCATAGATCAGCATGGAGATTCATTTCCCAGTCTGTCCTTCCTGAACTAACCACTTTAGTCAGCACCGAGCTAAGAATTTTATTTGTAGGGTGATAGGGAGCTGATTTTTTATGGATGACCATAAACTCATTAACCAAATACTCTATTACGTCATTGAGGAAATGAGTTCCCCGATCACTGAAAATCTCTATCGGCAGTCCATATCTCGTGAATACATACTCATATAAGAATTCAACAGTGATTCTGGAATCATTCTTTTGAGTTGCTTTAGCCTCGACCCACTTGGTCAAATAGTCCGTAGCTACAATGATATATTGAGCTTGGGTTCTATAAGCAAGTGGTTGTATCGGTCCAGCAAATTCTATACCCCATTTTGCGAAAGCTCTAGCCCCCATCATTGGTTTTAAGGGCATGCTATCTACTCGTGTTGGCATTTTTGCTCGTTGACAAGCATCACATCTTTGAACATATTCTTTGGCATCTGCAAAAAGTGTTGGCCACCATATGTCTGCCATCAAGATTTCTCTTGTGGTGGTCTCACTAGAAAAGTGACCTCCATCTAATCCAGCATGTGTTTGTTCTATAATTGTAATATATTCGTTTTCATTTGCACAAAGACACAAATGTTGATCTTTATCTCTCCAAAAAAATTGGTTCCCAATAAGAGCATAGTCTCTTGCTTCAGTTTCAATTGCTCTTTGACGGCGTTTACTCATATCCTTAGGAAATGTTCGGCTCGATAAGTAAGTAACTAGATAATTACTCCACTTAGGAATAGGTGACATTTGAAACAATGTTACATGAGGTATGGGTGTTTGTTTCTGACATTGAGGGCAATCCTTTACAAAAGATCTAACATCTCTCCTCATAGTCAGCCAAAATACTCCAAGTCTCAAGATTTGTTGCATAGTTTGGTCTTCCGCAAAGTGAAGTCCTACTATGGTAACATGTGCTTGACTTAGGTACTATTCTTTTTCTTTAGGATTAATGCATAAGAGAAATATCCAGTCCCGATTTTGTTTGTATATCGTTCTAGCTAGTAATTGATACATAGCCGATTGCTCAATTAATTCGATTGTGATAGGAAATTTGTGAATCCACTTGAGCTATTGTCATTAATGACACAATGTTTTCTTACCATCTAGGTATCATTTCCATGGAGAACAAATAGGCATCTAGTAGATCATCGTCTACCCCTTTAGGTGATTCCTTTGAAACAATCCTTGACAAATGATCTGCTCATTGATGTGTAGTACCTTTTTTTACAACCACAGGGAAATCAAATTCGAGAAGAATAATGAACCATCTCACTATTCTCCCTGTGTTGCATGGCTTGTTGACCAAATACAACAAAGCTTGGTGGTCCACAAAGAACACAAACTTGTTGGCTAATAGGTAATGTCTATACATTTTAACGGCATAGATCATTGCTAATCCTTCTGTTTTGGTGGTGGTGTATTCTTTTCCACCACGTTCAATTGTCCACTAGCATAAGACATAGGAAATTCAATTTTTCCATCTCCTGGTCGAGCTAGTATACAACCAATAGCAAAATTGGAAGCATCTACATGTACGTGGAATACCTTATCCCAATCTGGTGCTTTCAATATTGGAGCTGAGGTGAGAGCTTGCTTAAGCTTCATGAAGGATTCTCCACATGCCTCGGGCCATTCAAAGTGCGTAATCAAGCTATACATGGGTTTTGCAATTATAGCGTATATGTAGATGAACCGTCGGTAATATCCACAATGCCCCATGAAGGCTTGTACCCCTTAACTATTGTTGGTCTAGGCAAATCAGCAATGACATGAATCTTCTCAATATCAGTAGCTATGCCATTTTTAGACACTATATTCCCAAGAATTTCTCCTTGTCTTCCCATGAATGTGCACTTTTTAGGATTTAAGCAAATCCTATAAAGTCTACATTTTTTGAATACCTTTTTGAGGTGTTCAAAATGATCAGCTCGGATTGATGAATGTACGCATAGATCATCCATATATACTTCTAAGAATTTCCTAATATATTCTTTGAAAGCATGGCTCATCAACCTTTGAAACGTGGCTGGAGCATTAGTTAACCCAAACGGCATAACCCGATAGGCAAATATACCCCATTCTGTTGCAAAAGTAGTTTTATGTTGATCTTTGATAGTATCCCAAAAAGCCGTCTAAGAAGCTGTAAGCTTCTTTTCTTGCAACTTGTTCTAAAACATGCTCAGTTATCGGAAGAGAAAACTTGTCTCTAATGGTAGGTGCATTCACCTTTTTGAGATTAACACACACTCGTCATTTTCCATTCTTCTTGGGTACTACCACAATTGGAGACACCCAATCTGTGTGTTCAATTTTGTAAATGAATTCGGCTTCCTTTAGTTTTTCAATCTCTTCTTTTATCTTCCTGGAAAATGTTTTGTTATACGTGTATGGTCTCTATCTACTTGGTTTCGCATCATCTCTCATGGGTATGGTATGTTGACAATTTCTGGATCAACACCCTTGAGATCCTTGTAAGACCAAGCGAAGATATCTCGGTATTCCTTTAACAAGATTAACAAAAGCTTTTCTTCTTCTTTTGCTAGGTCATTTGCAATGTAAGCAGGTCTAGGCTCTTCTCCTAGTTCAGCTAGGTCTATCCTTTTAGCGTTTTTAGGTCCTTCGTAAGACTCACCCTGTTTCCGTAGCTCCCCAACAGCTTGTTCAACTATGATTTTGCGATCTTGGAGAGTATACTTTTTGTAATGGGATGGAACATGCATTACATCCTTACCATCCTCTTCCCTGGTTTCCATTTTGGTTGTGTATATCTCCTTTAGAGCCTTTTTCAACTCTTGATATTTCTTTTTCCGCTTGACTCTCGTCATGAATGGTTTCTTATCGTGTGATTTCTGGTTTGGAAAGTTAAAAAAATTTTCCTCCCCTCCTTTTAAGAGTAGCTTAGCTCTCGTATGCTCTTTTTCTGACCCTGAATCTTTTGAGGTAGCTAAGTGTTCATCTAAATCATCAATTGCATCGTAATAGAGGTCTGAAAAGACCTGTTGAACTTTCATTAAGTCCTTGGGTTCCTCACCTTCGTCTTCAACATTGAGGATTTGAAATCATTTGGATGGAAATTATGTCGTAGCCATTCTCATTGCAAAATTGAGTAGGCATAGACATATTCACACATATATCCATTGTTGCTAAAATTTGAGTCCACTCGAATGGCTCAACAAATGTTCTGGAAAGGGTTCAGGTATGTATGCTTCGTCTGTGCAGTCCCTTTCTAGGATACATTCTTCTCGTCTTAGGCTTCCATTTTCTGAAGCTCCACATATCCAAATAGGAGTGTCTTTGTTTAACCAAGATGGGAGTTTAGTTTCAGCCAAAGAGACTGAATCAAACTCTTGGATAGGTTTTTTCAAGACATCTCTATAAGTGTGATCTTTTAGATTTACTCTTGTTATAGATCCCACTTGCTTCAAGTACAGATAGTTGTTTTCCCAATCTTGGATAAGTTGTACCTGTCGCATGAAAGGTATTCCCAATATGATTTCATATTTGAGTTTTTTTCCAAATTCTACTATGGCAAAAGTGTGCTGATATTCAATTGCACAGGAATTGACTATCACTTTTTCAAGCAGCCCTAATGGTCTCTCAATGTGTCCGTCAGCCAACTGCATTGGATGGGTGTGGACATGATTGAATGAATGTTGTCTACTTCTAGGGTTTGTTTAGCTCTTTTTACTTGAGTGGTCTTGCACACGATGGATTCATCTTCATTATCTCCCAAGTAAGAAGGTAATGTTTTCAAGGTCAATGGTTTCGACATTCCTGAAGCTTCCGATCCGCAATCCCCGTACAAGGATTGTAAATCCATGCTCATATCAGAAGGTAGGTTATCCAACCAGACTTCCTCTATAGGATCTGACTTCAGAGTTAGGCTCCCATCATTGATCTCTCTCACTTTTTTCCATAAGTGTCTTGGCCAGTCTTCCTCTACAAATGGAATTCCGTCTAAGGCATCTTCACTGTCATGCACTATAAGCTCTGGTTCGTTTGTTTCAAGGTGGGGTTCTGCCACCACATCGGATTTTGCTTTCGTTTCTTTTACCACAAGCACTTCAGGTTTTGCAATACTTTCAAGCTTGGATTTTTGTTTTTTCAGCATTTCTTGTGTGATTCTTACTAAATTTTGATAAGCTTCCAGGTTAGCTGCTTCCATGTCTGGAGATGGATAATTTTTCCATTTGTTTTCCATGTTTTGTCCTGCTTGGTAGGCTTCCAAGGCGGCATTAATAGGCTCAAAAATTTTATCAACCAGAATGGATCCTCCATATTTCACGGTTGTTTCCATGATTCACTGCCAGTTTCTTTCAACTTGTCTTGGACAAGCTTCTTTGATTTCTCCTCGATTTCAACCCGTTGTTTTTGTTTTCTCATCTCATATCTTTTGCTTCCACTCCTTTTGATTCTTTGAGAATAAACTTTTGTATTTTCTGAATCATCAGAGGAGTTGTGTTTCTTTTTCTTTGCCTGGGCTCTAGTGATTACCTTGATTGGAATAATCGGTTCACTCTCTGATGTGCTACTAGGCATCACTTGGACTACGTTTACTACAGTTTTACCCTTGTTCAAAGGATTTTTAGGACAATCTTCCAAAAAGTGTCCTCCCTTTTTGCAACATTGTATGCAATAGGCTTCAATTGGTTTGAGGTTTTTGTCAGGCTCTGGACATTCATTTTTCCAATGGTCATCAACACCACAGTTATGACAGTTTTCTGTCCTTGGCTTCATCATGGGTCTTCCCATGGGAGTTCTGACACCTTGATTAGCTACATAATACATTGGCGCGAGCTCTGGTGGAGCTTAAGTCACATTTTCTTCCATTGGTGGTGGATGTGGATTCTACCAATCTCCTTCTACCATTACTATAGATGGACTAGGCTCTGCATAGGGTGTAACAGGCACTAATGCTTGTTCATCTATGACTCCTTCAGAGTGCATGTACTTTACAGGCACTGCATTATGTCCTAGATACGGAGTTTGTTGTCCCAACACAAGTTGAGGTCTTTCTATACCCATTGATGGTCTTTGAGCTTGGGCCATATTAGGCTGATATCTCTACATGGGTTGTCCTTGTTGCCTCTTCTTCTTCTTCACCTCCTTGTGTGTGTGTGTGTGTGTGTGTGTGTGTGTGTGTGTGTGTGTGTGTGTGTGAGAGAGAGAGAGAGAGAGAGAGAGAGAGAGTGCGATCGAGCATTGTGGCGGCACGGTGGCGGTGAGGCAGTTGAGCGCGGCGTAGCGGCATCTCCTTCTTCTTCGCGGCGAGGAATCCTCCACAGCAGGAGCATAGAGCGGTGAGTGACACACCATTGCCCTCTTTTGAGCTTACTAGTTAAGCTAGTTGTGTGCTTGGAGCCGTCTGTGGCTCGCACACAGTGTTACGCAAGTCCCTTGCTTCAACAGTGCAGCAAGAAGTGCACATAGTTGGTCCATTTAGCCTCAATTTCACACCATTTTTTTTCCTAATTGGTTGTCCCTGTGGAGGTATCCCTTGTCCTGGTCCCCTCATAGGTGCTTTTTTCATGTTGTTCATCATGTCATTCATCCTTTTTAGCATATCTTCTATGGCTGAGAGTGGTGCTGCAGCAGCCGTTCCCACTTGTGCTGGTTTAGTGGATGTTGTTTTCTCGCTTTGGTTATCCTTAGGGACATCTTCTTCATTGAAAATATTGCAATTGTCTCCTAGGTCAATAGCATTAGACACACATGCTTCTAGGGTTGTATGCTTTTTACTATAGAGTATAGCATGAAGTTCTTTGTTTAGCAGTCCCTCTAGAAACAAAGATACAAGTCATTCTTCTGCAAGTATCTCCAGCTCTGGACATCTGGCAATGTATTGTTTAATTTGAGTTGCACAATCCCTAACAGACTCACCATGTTTCTGTTTCGTTAGGAAGGGAATGGGGTATAGGAGGGCCTCTTTATTTGGCAGTTTAAGGAATATTTGAAACTTAATCAAGCTTTGACCAAGGGCTAGAATGGTGGGGTAGATAGCCTAGACATGCCTTTATAAAAATACTTTTTCTTATTTTCTTGGAGAATATATGCAGATTTTACTAGATCTTGTTGGAGTTACTCTCCCTCCAAAAGCACCTTTTAAATTTTCAAATATCAAAAGTTTCCCTCTCTTGTCCCCTCTTTGTCTTCTCTCTCTTCTTATTTCTCCCCCTTCAAAAGTTTCCCAAGCTCTCTTTCTCTCCCTTCAGCTCTGCTGAAAAGTGAAGATCTACAATCTTTATCCCCACTCTCTCTCTAAAACGCCCTAACATATCTCTCTCCTCCTCTTCTCATTCTAGGGCATCTTTTTGTAAAGTAGCCTATCACACATCATTCTACCTCTGTAACATCTCCTACTAGATTTGCAACCTCTTCCTCCATAGCTACAACATCTCCTTCTACACCTGCAACCTCTTCCTCCATAGCTACATCATCTCCTTGTAAACCTGCAACCTCTTTCTTCATAGCTACAACATCTCCTTCTACATCTGCCAACTATTTCTCCATAGCTGCAACATTTCCTTCCAAATCTGCAACCTCTTTCTCCATAGCTCCAAAATCTCATTCTAGATCTGCAACTTCTATCTCCATAGCTCCAACTTCTAGGTTCCCAGTCCACTTTCGCTCTCTTCCCAAGCTTGCATCTCTCTTTTGAGTTCCATAACCTCTTTCTTGACGTGCAACATCAACTTTCCTACTCTAGCTCCCTATCTCCTTTCAAAATCATTGTCACAGTTGCTGCAACATCTCCTTCTTTATTGTGTGTATGTGTGTGTGTGTTAACTATGCACTATGCAAGTAATTTCTAACAAGAGTGCACTTACTCATAGCTACCCAGCAAAGGATTACAATGCCGTAGAGATCTACTATACATGGTGCCAATGTAGCAGAATGCAAGGGGTGTATGTAAGGCTTATGAAGGGTCACAAGTTTTCAATGTTGGCAAAGGATCCTAAGGTAAGTGTCAGTTCCTACAAAGCATGTGTGGTTAGTGTATTTTTTCCATGAATGACTTATTAGAGCTCTTTTTTCTTTGAAATTAGAAGGATTCTTTATTAATCATCTCTTGTTTTAGCAGATTCTCCTATATTCAACAACATTGAAAATTGGTACTAGTGCCTCCAAAGATTTATTTGAAAGCTGTTATCAATGGTTGGAAAACTTGACTCCAATGCATTTCAGCAATGTAGGCCACAATATGGGTTGTTCTAAATTCAACAATGTTCAAATACTTGCTCTTGGAAGAGGTAAAGTTGTAATGTTTATATTGCAATCAAATTCACCTATGGATTTAAGAAACTCAAATTGTATTTAGATTCTCATATTGTAGATCTATGTGTTCACTTTTGATCTGAAGAAGGTGTAGTGCAAAAGTTAATAACGTGGAATTTCATGCCTACAATATTTGAAAAGTCAAGCCCTAGCGAGATATGGTCAGTCACTTTGTGGCTCGACTGTAGACCAAGAACCAACCAAGCCAAGATGGACATTCAAGTGTGGAACCAAATCTCAACAACCAAGAATTGGTTGAAAGTGTCTGCTAAACTTACAGTTGCAAAGAAAGGTGTTGCAAATGGAAGGCAAGACAAAGGGGCTAAAAGACGGAGCAATAGAGTGGTAGTGAGAGAGAGAGAGCCTAGCTCTATTTCCCATGTACGAAACATTTAAGTGCACCACTCATATGCTAAGCGAGTGGGCTCATGTAATTGATTAAGTCAATAAAATTTTTACCATCTTACTGTGTCATCTCTTTACTAGCACTAAACTTTGTCATTGTTTTGAAGTTACTTTATCTTGTCATTCAGACAGTGGTTAACTATGTGCACTTGTCTTGAAATACTATTTTTTCTCTCATTTTTTAGGCCCCACAAACATTTGTGCTGAGAATCAAGTTAGCCAATAACTTTTGTAGTTGATACATTCTTGTACGTAATTGGATATCAATATCGGCTGGTGAAGGGATGGTCAAAAGGCACCATAAAACAAAGGAAAGATCATTATTCATATTTATAAATAAAGGGCATCTAAATCTAAAATGTGAACAAGATGTTGGGGTTAAGGCCTATGTGCCTTGACCGGTCGCCCAGGTCATGGGCGCCCGTCCACTGTTACCCTATACTTATAGTGAGTATATTGTATAGGGGGAGCTACCACTTCACAGTCTCCCACCCACATCATGTGTGTGTCTCCTTATCTCTCTCACTCTCCGTTGTGGTGCTCCCCGATCCCCTTCAATTGGCATCAGAGCCAATTTCAGTGCATTTTTGTGTAATATCGCGCGCGCACTTTTCAGGCAGATTCTGGATCCGGAGCTTGGAAATTCACACTTGGCATTCCAGGAGCAATTCCAATGGGTGACTTGAGGGTTAACCCCCCTTTCGAAGCTGTTTATGCCCTCAGAATTTTGTTCTGAGCACTACATCAGAAGATAGGTTTCAGCCGCAAAGAAATCCGTCTTGTGTAGATTGGCAAGCAGGAGATGGATTGGTTTGATTTGCTCGATTGTGAGCATTTTCAGGTGTTACAAGATCGGGTTTGACTCCCAGGTATAGGTTGAGTCTAGTACTCCCACAGGTGTTGCCAGTTGCAAGTGAGTGGTTCTTCTGTAGTGTTGTGGCTTGCATACATGATCTTTGAGAGGGTAATGCTCTATGTATGCTTATGTGGTGAGCAGTAGATCTTGTGAGAAAGTGCAAAGGTTGGTTGTGGATGATATGTATGGTCACCTGTGGTACTCTTTGTGAGCATTTGTTGGACACAGGTTTGCAGAGCTTATGCATGTATGTTGAGTGTAGTTTGATGCGCATTGATTGCTCATTGTATTGAGCTTGCAGGACAATGGTTATTTTGTGTTGATCGCCATTGTGTGTCAAAACTCTGGTGAAATTTTCCCAGGAGTTTTATGCGCATAAGTTGATGCGATCCAGGTTGTGATTCCGATTGCACTCAGTGATTACATCCGGTGTTCTCTGCAGGTGGGAGCTTAGTGCATGTATGCATCGATACAGCACAGTGTGGGCTTGGTGATTAGCTCACGGTTTGACAGGCGTACAGTTATCTTGGCACACTCACAGGAGTGAATATTGTGATGTATGCTTGTGTGGCTACGAGCTAGGTAGCCGGATTCGAGCACTAATGGCTTGAGGTTTTTCAGCAGGTTTCAGCTACAGGTAGGTTTGAGGGCTTATTTGGGTGCTGAATCTTCAGCCATTGTTTCCACTTTGCAGGTGTCCATGTATGGCTCAGTTGTAGGATGATCCGGGACACGTTTTTGACTTGTTTATGCAGCTGTTTAAGAGCTGAATTTTGGGGCTGATTTGCAGCCATATTTTACAGCCATACAGGAGCTTGGTTTAATCTACAGGAGCCTCGTACACTTGGCATTTGCGATTTGCATCATTGCCATTTGTGGAGCACAATGTGGTTACACTACTACGAGAGATTTTATGCGTGGATTCGCATGAGCATTGTAGGTGCTGGAAGCTCTTTTTTTTTAGAGCATTTTCTCGTTTGCAGGTTGCTTCTTTTGGATTAGTTGAGTGCATTTCATTGCTACCATACCTAGGGTAGAGTTACAGCTCTTGGTTATTTTTGACATTCACTTATAGTAATCAATATGTGTGAGACTTTCGAGTCTAGGACAATGACTCATGAGAGACGGCGTTCTCGTTCATGTCGACACTTGAGATGTTGGCATTGTGGTCACACAGGGCACATTAGACGGTGATGCTTTCTTCGTATGAGACAACATAGGAGACAGGCTAGTCTCAAGGATGCAGTAGATGCTATAGGCTCCGTTGACTTGACAATTGCAGGATTAGATACAGTGTCTGAGTACCCTAGTGACAGTGAGGTCACATTTTCTTCCTGTATTACTCCTGATTTTTTGACGTTTGAGGATAGTGCACTTCTTTTGCAGTGGGTGCTAGACAAGGATGCTACTTTTCATGTCACTCCGTACCGTGACTGGTTCAGCTATTCTAGCAGAGTGCATGGTAGTGTGTGATTGGCTGATGGGTCACTATATGAGATTATTGGTTCAGGAGATGTGAGACTATCATTACCGAGAGGTGCATCGTACGTGCTGAGAGATGTGCGTCATGTGCCAGATTTGACGATGAGTTTGATCTCCGTTGGTTAGCTCAGGGATAGTGGTTGTGGAGTATCGCTACTTGAGTGATCTTTTGCGCTGCATTTAGGTTCGCTGGTGATTGCGAGAGGTGCTAGAGTTGGCACATGGTACCCATTGCACGTAATACTCGTGCGAGATGGTCGAGTCTCAATCTTGTTACAGCCATGTAGAGAGCGAGAGACCCGGACAGTCTCTTCTGCTCATGGGTTGCAGGGTGCTTTGCATGGAGTGCAGAGTAGTGAGCTCGTTGTGCACACAATTGGGGCAGGACTTGAGCAGTCACACAGAAAGGTGACAAAGTCATACATGCATGCTTTGCTAGTGACTGAGCAAAGCAGAGAGTCAGTTGTGCGAGATACTTCTATGCAGGATAGACAGGTAGAGCGGTCTTGCTCTAGTGAGTCACGACAGGAGGACATTGTGCAAGAGTCTATGCATAAGGAGTTAGAGCATGAGAGCTCTAGTGAGTCACAACAGATTGAGTGGTCATGTTTGCAGTGGATGATTGCAGAGGAGGCTGAGATGTCAGTGATTATGCAGTCATTCTCGACAATGAGCATGGGGATATAGTTGTGCAGGATATGTCTTCTAGCAGACACCTAGAGTAGCTGGTTTGCTCTGAGGTTGCACGACAGGTTGATGCGTTTTTTGCGGATAGTCAGGAGATGAATGTGGTTGACACGCCTTGTTAGTCAGAAATGCCTATTGCCAGGGATATATATGTTGATGCATGATCCATAGAGCTAGCAGGGTCCGCTAGCATTGCATCGGCATTCAGTGGTCTCATGTATGAGATGTTGATCTTGAGACCGGTTATCATAGCTGTAGTAGGAGCATTTGCAGTTGGGGTTGTCAGTCGTTTGTTGACTGATGATGGCATAGTGCATGAGGGAGATATGCAGGTATTGCGTACATACTTGTAGTATGTGTGCGGTACGTATGGTGGTGTATGGACTTACACGGGAGCCGGATGCAGACGATCACAGCCAGCTAGTGGGCATCGGTTGAGAGCGATTTTCTAGAAACATATAGCTGCTAATAGTACAATCAACCTTTATAAAAACTAGGAAGAGAATGGGATATAGGAGGGCCTCTTATTTGAAATTTTAAGCATATATTTAAAACTTAATGAATCTTTGAACAAATTTCAGAATGGTGGGGGAGGTGGTGGACTTTAGGACATATGCACAAAAGTTCCTTGAATCAAGTTAGTGTCTTAGATCATGCAAGTCATGGTAGATTTTGATAATCTCACCATAAATTATGTATACAACATGAAATATTCATGGAAGTATAGTAAGTACTTAAAACTTAATGAATCTTTAACCAAATTTCAAAAATGGTGGGGGAGGTGGTGGACTTTAGGACATATGCACAAAAGTTCCTTGGATCAAGTTAGTGGATTAGACCACGCAAGTCATGGTAGATTTTGGTAATCTCACCATAACTTAAGTATACAATATGAAATATTCATGGAAATATAGTTTTAATATGTTAAAAACATGATAAGGCTCATATTTTGATATGAAAGGACCCAAAAGAACTATTTTTGAAAAAATAGAAGTTTATGCAATAGTTGCAGTTTATTGCTGAGCTCAAATGAGTATTGAATTCTATCAATCTTTATTGACATATCGTAGAAGCTTCACATTTGTACTACACACCTAAAAATGGTATTTTCAAAAAGAAAAAGAGCCAACTTAAGAAATACATGACCTATATTCACGACTTAGTGAAGATTCTTGCGATCTAACTAATTATTCCATTGAAGATGAACATGGGAATGCATTAAATATGGACCTTGATTTACCCTTGTAATTTTTATTTTAGAAAATCACATTTGTAAGACCCCCATAATGAGAAGAATCCATCGTACATGAGAGAAATCACTCACCAAAAAACTAAAATAACTCGTGAAAACACCAAAAGGCTCATCGAAATATTCCCATTTGTAAGAATATATTTGTTGGATTGTGGTTGAAAGAACGGAACTTTCCATGCGAGGTCATGTTCTTGGGGTAGATTACAGCCAAATCACACCTATTTTGCACCCCGGTTGGGTGGGTTTTCAAGACCCAAGGGATCCGGATCTAGCCCCATACGCCACAGCGCGAAAATGACCTGTTTGATCGGGTCAAACAAGCCATTTTCGCACTATGGCGCACGGGGTTAGATCCGGGGCCCTTGGGTCTCGAAAACCCACCGGACCGGGTTCTTTGGTGGAAAATAGGCATGATTTGGCCACCATTTTTGCGTCGAGGCACACGGGGCTAGATCCGGGCCCCTCGCGTCCCGAAAACCCACCTGACCGGGCTCTTTGGTGCAAAATAGTACATGATACATTTTTGGAGAGAAAGAATGGAACTTTCCATGCGAGGTCATATTCTCGGGGTAGATTACGACCAAATCACGCCTATTTTGCACCAAACAATGCGGTCAGGTGGGTTTTTGAGACCCTAGGGGCCTGGATCTAGCCCCGTGCACCACGGCACAAAAATGGTCAAACATGCCATTTTTGCGCCGTGGTGCACGGGGCTAGATCCGGGGCCCTCGGGTCTCGAAAACCCATCCGATCGGGTTCTTTGGTGCAAAATAGGCGTGATTTGGCCATAATTTACCCCGAGAACATGACCTCGCATGGAAAGTTCCATTATTTCTCTCCAAAAATGTATCATGTACCTTGATTGTGATGCAAAAAAAGCTCATACTTTGATGGACCCAACAAGTCTCCAATGCAACACATTCTTCCAAATCTTTTTCGAAGTGACCCCATTTTCTCAGATAAGTAGACTTCTTACAAAGAGGGTACACAAGATTAGACCCTTAGTGAACATGCCAAAGAAAGTTTAAAAGAGGAAGCGCAATACTGCTCAAACCATAGAGGAACAAACAGTTGCAGAGAGTGAAGAAAAAAAAAGTACAAGAACGATGTCCTTGCATGGAAACAACAATCACCTCCTCCCACACCACCATTGAATAAGAAGAATAGGAAATGGAGAGTCATCATAGTGGCTTTGCATGATATACAAAAATATTAAAGAGCATGAATCCCATAATACCCAAAGATCCATACTAAAGGCTGAATCGTGAAATAATTAAGATTTTTCCTATACTATTAGAGCCCAACAGTCTTTGGAATGTCATTGACAAAAAGAAATTGATGACCCTTTATCACCATTGCATACAAAGTGAGTACATGAAAGTGTGGAACCTCCTCCATCACCTCTCTTTATCTAGTACTTAAGTTATGTTGTCCGTTAGGTTAGAGTCATGTAGGAGTGCAAGCTTCATTGAGGCCTCTTCATGCTCACTTATAGATCTTCAACCTCCCTATCTCTCTTCATGCTCTTTCCTTTGTTCTTATTTCTCTCTATGTCATCAAGCTTGCACTAGAAAATCTAGGTCCATGTCCCAATTAGGAAATTGGATACCTATACCCCTCTTAAAAATCCCTTTGACAAATATCAACATGCAATATAAAAAATTCTTGTGAGTTTTGTACATATGCTTTAGAAAATCAATCGATAATTATATGGTGTAAGCTCTTTAAAACGATTCGTATTCACACATGTGTGCCTCCATGTAATACTAATTAGAATTCACTTAATTATTAAAAATTGAGTTTAAAAATATTTTTTGTGGAGAAGATAAATAGAGAACTAAACTTGTGTACTTGCACAATAATACAACTCTTGGATGTCATTCTCTAAGACTTAATTACTTTTAAGATTGAAACACCTAGAACTTAAAAAATTCATGAAATACCAAAATAATCACACCAAAATTGAATTAAAGATTAAAGAACTTAAATTAAACTTTACAAAAAGTTATGCACAGAGTTGGGATGCAATACAAGTTTTCATTAAGATAATTCCCTATGGTTGTGGTTGAGCTTGTACAATGATACATCATGGGAATGAGATGTCCTTACAAGTACAACCCTTCTCTTCTCCTGACCTTACAATTTTTCTATTCACAAAAAAGGAATTCTATTCAAGGACTGAGGTACTTGCAAAAATTGTAAAGATGTCAATCATTATTGACACAACTATTGGGCACAATATCAGTGTGGGGGAATATTTGAAGGTCCACGATCTCTTCAAAAACAATATCCGAGTTGAGCGCCTCCCATACTCCCATTGTTCGCTTTCATCTTTAGTATGGAAATTTCATTGAAAAGCCTTGAGCCTTGATTTATAGATTGGTATCTGCACACCAATTTTTGCCAATCATAGAGCATTCAATGTGGCATAAGCATGGCCATATAGGAATCTCTCTTGTGAGGGAATCTCTCAACGTAAATACTCTGCATATAAAAACTTCCCAACACCCGCATGGATCGAGTCAAAGCCGCCTGCAAAAGATTCCATTGGCTCCTAATCTGCAAAGTTAGATGGAAAATATATGAAGGAAAAACACACCAAATTATGCATATATTGAAACAATCTAAGAGGTAAAAGCATAAATGGTACAATCCAAAACATTTAAATATAAGCAGAACATGTACACTTTTCAAGAAACCTAGGTTGAGGTAAAGACATGTCAAGCACCAATAGAGAAGCTATATACACATGTTGTACCTTCGTAGACGCTTGCCATCTTGAGTTTTCTTGAAACCTACAATCTTCACCTTCCAATGATGTGTCTAAGAAGCCATATATTTGCTTTACACCTTGTGTAAACTCCATGAACTTGGCTGCATTTTCACCCACATAGATCATTTGTAGTCATGATAGCAAGCGAAGAACCACTATCATCTTGCATATTGCTACAACTTATTGAGTCAATAAAACTCCACATTGATGAGCACCTAAAGAATCCATGAAAGCAATGTAACACACGCTGTGACAAAAATGAAGATTAGTTTATATACACGAATTTTATTAGTGCAAGGTAGCAAGAAATGCTACAATATATACAAAGATAGACAATGACACTGCCACAAATCTCTACAAGAAAGATGGAAAGCGAAACCAGTATGGTGAGTGAGCAAAGATACAAGAACATTGAAAATAGGAATGAAGCTCACTGCTCTTACCAACACATATGTGAAAGAAACCTAACGATCTTACCCAAGAATGCTCCTAAGCAAAATCTCCAAAAGATGTGGATGAGTGAGGGAAGATCATTTCAGATCTAGATGAGGAACAAGGACCACGGAAGGTGTTGATGAAGATACTCAAGAAGCAGCCACTGCTTCAGATCTATACTTTCATGTCAAGGTTTGAAGGCGAGATTAAGTGATTAACCTCACCTTCACACCTAGATGAGGAAGAAGGATCAAAGAAGGTGTCGATGAGGATACTCCAAAAGCAGTTGTGTTGCAGATCTGCAGCTTTCCATAGAGGTGTGAAGGTGAGGCTAAGTGATCAATGGAGAAGGGAGGTGTTGATGAAGATACCATAGAAGTATCCAATGTTGTAGATCTACAGCTTTCTGTAGAGGTAAGAAGGTGAGGCTGAGTGATCAATGGAGAAGGGAGGTTTCAAACCTCTACTGCAAAAGGTATTTGGAGGGAAAAGTGGGCTTGAAGAGGGAGATGCAGGTCTCATATCTAGAGGGGGGAGAGAGTAGATGTAGCAGGCTTAGAGAGAGTAAATAGGAGAGAAAGAATGTCAGCACGTTTTTTGAAAGACCCCCTTTTAGGGAGGAAGGTGGGGGGAGTCAATAGCCTCTAGAGAGATAAAGAGTGGGTTTTTACCCCAGATTTATAAAAAAAGGTTCAAATTTTCTCATTTTCTTGTTTTATTAGTAAAGAAAAGACCCCTCCACCTCTAGGCCTATAAGTTTGACCATTCACTTTTAGAACCTGCCACACCCACCATTTTAGTCCACATGGCAGTCCCCCATTTGCTCATTCCTTAATCTCATTTTTAATCCCATGGCAAATAAAGAGGCCCTCTTATACCCCATTCCCTTCCAAATTTAAAGCTGTAGATTTGAGCTATTGTATTATGTTTGATCCCCATTTTGGAACAAGCAGCTACAAATCCTTGAGATAATGTGTTCAAGTCCATGATTGACCTTGGTGGAATGTTTTGCAACCATGTCAATGCTTTTTCTTCTAATGTCATTCCAAACCCCTCGAATTGAGTATGGAAATCAAATGTATGCTCTGCTTTTAGCACTTGCTTAAAGCTTGCTAAGTGGTCGTATGGATCCCCTGATCCACTGTATTTTCTAACCCATTTTTGAAAATCAGCTGGTCTGACGCGTCTGTTTGGTTCAAGTCCTAGTCTTCTGGGAGTTGGTCATGTTCTGAGTCCTTCAAACCAGTCTATTGGAAATAGTGACTCATGTAGCCCTGGACTGGCCTTAGTGTCACCAGGTTTTCTACCTGATGAGGTGCTTTCTCATTTTTTTACATTACTCTCAGATGATCTCTCACGGTGTTCATCTCTTAGAATTGTTTCTGGTCCTTGCCCCAATATCCAATCCCGTATGGAATACCCTTGGTATTTGGTTTGTTCTACCTCCTCAGGAGTCATCATAACAAAGTTGTTGTTATAACAATCCCTAAACAGGTAGGTTGGCAGGTCTGCTGATCCCTTATCTTTGATCTTGAAGATATAGATGATCTTCATGGCCGTTAATTGTCCTAGTTTTGCATAAGAAGTCCACAGAAGATCTTTTATGTTTCTATCTTCTCAACAATAGACTCCGATCCTAGGATTATCCGTACTAAGCTGTTTCAAAGGCTTCAAATCTACTTGATCATATCCCTCGAATTCTAAAGTTGGTGGTCCTTCTTTTGCTGACATATCTGGGATTATGGTGTTTACTTCTAACCCCCATTTTTCTATCATGTCAGTGTTATTGACTTATAAATACTGAGTTCCATTTCGATCCATGTACATTTTTCCTTGTTTGTTTGCCCTAACCTCTTCTTCGAACTCAATACCATGGTCATCAATGCAAATAGCATACTCCTCGTTAGGGTCCAAGTAAACGTGGGCTCCATGACGGTTAGTGTTGTAAAAAGATAGTATATGCTTATAGCGCACTGTCATTTGGGCTTCCGAGTGAGTCGAGTAAGAAGACATTTTGGATGTTGAATATGAAAAAGTGTCTGAGACTTCTTCAGGAATTGTGTTCTAAGACCCAGGAGCAGTGTTCTAAGGATTCTCCGCCCAACCCCCCGTTTATATATCCCTTCGCCATTGTAACAGAATCCCCCTATCTGCCTTTAGCAGCCGGCCGGATATCATCAGTGGCCCTTCCCAGCCATGTATACAAGCCGTGCTTGTTCTTGAGGTGCTGAAAGTGCACGCACTGTTGTTGCCTGATAAAAATATGCATGCATTTTACACAAACATATCTGAACCGCAATTCCATGACGAGACTTTCCACTATACTTACGTGAAAATCTTGCAACAAAAGTTGGACCATAATAGAATGTGACAACCTGGTCACACCTAGGAACCAACCATAAGACCTTCTCATGAACGTAGCATACTTTGCAGCAAAAGTTGGACCATAATAGAATGTGACAACCCGGTCACACCTAGGTACCAACCATGAGAAATTCTCATGAACGTAGCAGACTTTGCTATATGTAGAAACAACCCTCCGTTAAGGTGGTTTCACAGCACTTGTAATCACAACAAGTCTGTACTTAGTACTCGACAATTTCTGGCCACTGAAATTGTACCTAATATTGTGTGCTTCGAATGGTCTGTAAGGTCCCCAACCCACCTATACCGAGATCCGGATGGGATCCTTGACAGGTCTCTAGGTCTAATAAAAATCAGAGTCTCTAAACAAGAAAAATCCAAGGAATAGACCTTTACCATTGACAATGGCTTGGGTCTATAGCCGTAGAAGAAGACCTAGTCCTGTCTCGCAGCGGAAACGAGACAACGTATTAAAAGTCCAAAAAAGTATTTCGGCCCTATAACTGCCAAAATTGGGCTAAGGTATCCTCAACCAACGCTTTTTTCCCCCTAACAGATGTGAGGGCACAACTGCTGGTGGACTCCTCTTCCAAGTGAAGAAGTTTTCTAAACGTTTTAGTGCGCAGGGATGGATAGTTACCTGACTAATCAGGTCCACCTGTCCATGATTGACAACCTTAGTCAATCCCCACTTACCACCCCGCACTCACACATGATTCGTTTATCTTACTATCACATTGTTTTAAACATTTAAAATAATGGTTTCTTTTAACGTTTCATCACAGTAATTCCTTGAAGACAGCATTGAAAGCATTCCTTTAGAAAATAGACATCTTTAAACTTAAGACAGGGTACTGTCAATCAAAACATTGTCTATAATAACCATGACCAGTACTCTTCTTGTCTCAAGACCACCTAAGGGTGAAAAACGGCACCCATTCCTTATTCAAATCCGGAGTGGATAAACCCCCACCCAAGGTTCCGGGTGCCCATACACCAAACCAGTTGCCCATACAACCGGGCGGCACCCTAGGATAAAAACGGTATCCTAACTTATGTACAAACATCAAGACATGACACGGAGTAGAAACTCATCGTTCATGGGGGTAACCGACTTAACCGTAGCTAGAAAGCCAATCATTATCATCAATTTATATCAAGGAGTCGGAGGTGTCTTGAGACAAGCTGTCTTAAGGATGATCAAACATATCTTTCCTAATTCAACCAGTTTTAACCCACACAATTCTTTCCTACATTCTAAACAAATGCATGCTAGAAGTTACCTTCCGTTTTCAACCAATTTATCCTTCTTACGTATGCAATGCTAACTTATAAAAGAACTTAAACTAATTAAAGACTTAATTGAATAATGGGAAACCCACCTGGGATTGATTGGCCATCTATTGTTGCGCTGGCGCCTGAAGACTCTCCTTCGTAGGCCTACTACTAGGCACGGCTTCGTCGTCATGCGATGCTCTAGTTCGTTTTGGAGCTACGTCCTCATCATCAGATGTAGGATTTGCTCGGGTCCTTTTTGGTATCATAACTTCTTATCCTTATAAAAAGGACGTCTAATTATTAGGTAAATAGTTCAAAATCTAGACTTAATCTTTGTATTTAACCGTAACCCATCCAAGGTTAAATTTATAGTTTTAATTGATAAATTCTTGACCTAGTAATTTCTTATTTATCTATATAAGCATGATAACTTCTTCCACCGTTTCCCTAAGGGTTTTCTAAGCTCTCCTAGCTTTCTTATAATTTTCTATATCTTTTTCCTAATTTTCCTATCAACTTTTAAGTTAATAATTTACTTATTTTGGGCTTAATATTTATTGTACTTAATTTCTCTTAAATATTTCATTTCTTTAACTTGATATCATAGGTTTGCACTTACTATAATTTTTCTAAAAACTTTTAACTACAAGTCTATTTATTTTAATTAATCATTTGCTCAAAATAAGACTTTTGGTCAATTATGATTTACTAACCTCACTAATTAACTATGGTATAATTACCACAAGTAGATAAGGATATTTTTGACCTTTGGTAATTATCTTATTATTTTCTAACTTAATTATATAATTTCTATCTTCAATTTTGAGCTAAAAATAGTGTAATTTGACTTAGATAAATATCTATACTACGTTTCTAACCTTGACATAACTATCACGGACTTTTTACCCTATAATATAGCTCTGATAAATAGCATGTAATCATATAGCATGATTTACTAATTTCCCTCTTTAATTTTTAGATAAAAATAGTGTAATTTGAGTTAGATAAATACCTATACTACTTTTCTAACCTTGGCATAATTATCATGGCCTTTTCACCCTATAATATAGCTCTGATAAATAGCATATAATCATATAACATGATTTACTAATTTCCCTCTTTAGAGTTTAGCTAAAAATAGTGTAATTTGACTTAGATAAATATCTATACTACTTTTCTAACCTTTTCATAATTATCACAGCCTTTTTACCCTATAATATAGCTCTAATAAATAGAATGTAATCATATAGCATGATTTACTAATTTCCCTCTTTAGTTTTTAGCTAAAAATAGTGTAATTTGACTTAGATAAATATCTACACTACTTTTCTAACCTTGGCATAATTATCACGGCCTATTTACCCTATAATATAGCTCTGATAAATAGAATATAATTATTTAACATGATTTACTAATTTCCCTCTTTAGAGTTTAGCTAAACATAGTGTAATTTGACTTAGATAAATATCTATACTACTTTTCTAACCTTGTCATAATTATCACGGCCTCTTTACCCTATAATATAGTTCTAATAAATAGCATGTAATCATATAGCATGATTTACTAGTTTCCCTCTTAATTTTTTAGCTAAAAATAGTGTAATTTGACCTAGATAAATATCTACACTACTTTTCTAACCTTGGAATAATTATCACAGCCTCTTTACCCTAGAATATAGCTCTGATAAATAGCATGTAATTATAGTGCATGATTTACTAATTTCCCTCTTTAATTTACCCCTAAAAACAGCGTAAATCCACTAAGATAATTAGTTAAACTAATTATCTAAGATTAGAATAATTATCATAAGCTATCTAACATCAAATAAACCTCTAAAAAATAACTCAATTCAATTTGAACCTATTTACTAATTTCCCTTATTTAAATTGCTAAAAAAACAGAGTAATTCTGCTTAATTAATTATCTACATTAATTATCTGAGCTTCTGCTAACTATCACGGGTTTCTTAGCACCTAATTAACCACTGATAAATATATCACAGCAATTCAAATCAATTTACTAGTTTCTTCTATTTAAATGACTAAAAAAATAGAGTAATTCTGCCTAATTAATTAGCTAGATTCATGATCTCAGCTTCACCTAATTACCATGGGTTTTGTAACACGTAATTAACCACTGATAAATATATCACAGCAATTGAAATCATATTACTAATTTCCCCTATTTAAATTGCTCAAAAAACAGAGTAATTCTGCCTAAGTAATTAGCTAGATTAAATATCTGAGATTCTCCTAATTATCATGGGTTCCTAAACATCTAATTAACCCTTGATAAATATATCACAGCAATTGAATTCAATTTACTAATTTCCCCTATTTAAATTTCTCAAAAAATAGAGTAATTCTATCTAAATAATTAGCTATATTAATTATCTGAGCTTCTCCTAATTATCACGGATTCCTTAACACTTTATTAACCATTGATAAATATATCGCAGCAATTGAATTCAATTTACTAATTTCTCCTATTTAAATTTCTCAAAAAATAGAGTAATTATGCCTAAGTAATTATCTAGATTCATTATATGAGCTTCTCCTAATTATCACAAATTTCTTAACACTTAATTAACCCCTGATAAATATATCATAGCAATTGAATTCAATTTACTAATTTCCCCTATTTAAATTTCTCCAAAAACAGAGTAATTCTGCCTAAGTAATTATCTGAGCTTCTTCTAATTATCACGCATTTCTTAACATCTAATGAACCCCTGATAAATATATCACAGTAATTGAATTCAATTTACTAATTTCCTCTATTTAAATTTCTCAAAAAACAGAGTATTTATTCTAAAGAAATTAGCTAGATTAATTTTCTGAGCTTCTCCTATGTATCACATATTTATTTACACCTAATTAACCCGTGATAATTATATCATAGCATTTGATATCCATTTACTAATTTCCCCCATTTAAATTGCTCAAAAAACAGGGTATTTCTATCAAATTAATTAGCTAGATTAACTTTCTGAGCTTTTCCTAATTATCACGGGTTTTTGAACATCTAATTAACCATTGATAATTATATCACAGCATTTGAATGTCATTTACTAATTTCCCCTATTTAAATTACTCAAAAAACAGGGTATTTCTGCTAGAATAATTAGCTAGATTAACTTTCTGAATTTTCCTAATTATCACGGATTCTTGAACACCTAATTAACCACTAATAATTATATCACCTCATTTAGAATTCATTTACTAATTTCCCCTATTAAAATTGTTCCAAAAACAGAGTAATTATGAATAATTAATTAGTAAAACTTCTCAAAAAATTATAGGATCATTTTCCTAGATTAATAACTGTCTAATGCATCTCTAATAAATAATTCAACTTAATCTAATCCGAGTTAATATTTTTACCATTAATTCATGGTTAATTTGGATAATTTCCGTCTTAATATGATAGGATAAATAATCAGCTTAGTATTTCTAAGCTTAATTATAATAATCAACAGAGATTAATTAATTTAAAGAGGTTTAAGGAGCATGCATAGACCTAATCTTTGATTTATTAGCAATTTATCTTAATCTAACCTTGCTAATTAAGAAGGATTAGGTTAATTACCGTTAGGGTTAATCAATTAGAGATTAAACTCTAATGATTTCTGCGTAGTGTTCTCTCTAGATGAGAGAGAGAGAGTAGCAAGGCTCCGAGTCTGTGTAAAATGTGAAGCTAGGGGTCCTATTTATAGTTTTATGGCACTCATAAGCTCTCACCGGCTGAAAAAGGCAGTTGCTTGAAGTTCAAGTAGCCCCCAGCAAGTCAAAAAACGACCCCTGCTGCTAAATGAGTCCCTGGCAGGTCAGTGATGACCCTCCCATTACCTGCCAGCTTTTAAAATGTCAATTTTGCTATAATTTGACCTATTTTTGCTTAATTGGTAAATATCTTGTAAATATCTGGGAGACCCTTAATAAAGTCTATGCTTAAATGATTACTCTAACCCTTCAATTTTACCTATTTTACTCAATTCACAGTGTAAACTTCCAGGGGTCATAACTATGCCAGTTTTTATCGGAATTCAATTCTGAAAATTTCTAACCCGGGGTTTGTTGTGCTTAAGATTCCAAAAATACCAATATTTTCCATGGGCGGACAATTCTACATTGCTTTTTCAATAATCATATCAGTTTGATTAAGCTTTATACAACCTTTAAGGTTTCAAAAACTGGAAACCTTACATGGTCTAATGAACGGATGCGACCAGCACCTAGGGACTTCGTCGCGACACATCATTAAGAATTGGGCGCCAGTGTCAGTCCCAGAGACTCATATTCTCCACATGTGGAATATGTCTCAAGTAAGGATGTCAGGAAAAGTGACATCCATCAAGTACGAGTTGTACTTGTGTGTGGAGGTAACTGATAACATTTTGCGACAAGAGTGAGAGGGACCCTCATTATCATGCTCCACACTGGCTAAACCGAACTCCTTGAGTTCCTAGACCATGTTGTATCCCATGTGACAACATGTGCCAAATCGAACCCTACAAGTAGGTTCGTACCATTATAAGGTAGAAAGGTAGATTGAACACTTGGTCCAAAATACTTTGTGCCGACATGCCCTTGGCATGGCTCTGTAACATTCAAGCGTGCTTATACGTCTTGAAAAAAAAAACAAGCAAAGCATACAAAAAATGGAATAACACCAAATCAGTACATGCGTACCTGGAGATTTGAACGTAATGTTCACTTACTCGTATGCAAATGGAGAGGAGCACCTCTCCTACCTGAACAAACAAACAGTATTGCACTGGGAACCGTGGGTGTTGCCTTCGCAATCCAACCCCTTTGGTTAAAATCTACGTAGTCAAACCCCTTGGTAAGACCCTTTGTAGAAACTTCTCAAGTAGCAGTTAACGATAACCAACATAGTTAACCGTGTACATACTGATTGGAATCAACTTGAAAAGTTGAGTTTGTCTGCTATCGTGTGGTAGATTGCGGAATTCTTTCCTTACGAGTCTAACTAGGGGAGAGATCAAATTGTGATCCTCAATGCCTATGGGATGATGTAGCAGTCACCCGCCGGGTCGTACCCCAAAACACTATGTCCATAGACACTCCGTAGTGCTATAGAGAGAGCAGGAAATCCACACAAGTGCCTAGCTCCTGTGGACAGCCATACTATCTCAATTGATTGCTACATCTATACTTCCTTGTAGAGATCAACTACTGTGAGTTGAAGATTTTCAAAAACTCAACTTGAGTATCGCACTGAGAACAGGTAGTGCAAAAATGACACCCTAAAAATCCATAATGACAAGACTCTTGCTTGTCCATTAACATAGAGGTATACTCCCTGGGTAGATCTGTTCGATCTTGAGAACAATCACCCAAGGAATGCCAATAGTTGGGTCGTACCCTTGGCTTAACAATGGCTCTTAGCCTGCATGCCTCATAGCCCTTATGCAAATTAGTGTTCAATGGACGAACCGATGAAAACTAATTTGAGTAGCATCTTATCCACGTGCTAGCTGAGAGTTAGAGCACCTTGACTCAAACTGACTCTCCAACAAAACACGTATCAAAAGCTTCTTAGAAGATGTTCATTATTCCCTTAAAGAGAGAGAGAGAGAGAGAGAGAGAGAGAGAGAGAGAGAAGAAGAGCATGCTGGGTTGAGGAACTTTCCTTAAGTTTTTAGAGTGTACCAAAGCCGTGTGCTCTGACGCATCTTATGCCTGACTTGCAGCTTATCATATAAGCATTCCACAGTTTTCAGGTATGACTCTCTCATCGAGAGAGGTAACATCCAAACACAAACACATCTTGACCTACCTTCCTAGTAGGGGTCGTATTTGTATGAAAATGACTTAGGCATTGGCACTTTGCCTGTAAATTAAGTCCAAATTTTAGGTTCCTTTTAGTGTTGTTGTGTGGTGACAGTAACCAACAATCCGGTTAAACAATCCATCACGTATTATGTCCTTGACAGAGTTACGAGTGTGATAGCGGAAGTGTAATGCATGAAGCGGTAGAATCGAATCTATCTCGCTATCATACCTTGCCGAGAGTGATGGCCTCAAACGTGAGAACCAAAACCATAAGTGCCTTGCATAGTGTAAAGTGGTAGGGATTGTGTGAGCTAATATTCCCTATTTTGCCAGTTCCTCAAACTTGTGTGCCAATGCCCTTGACTCCAAGTCATTGGGCAGTACCTGGGCACAATGGAGAAGCCTTGCTTCATGTAAAATTTCCAAACCACTTTGCTTTGCACAATGACAGTAATGGCCAAGTAAAGTGTAAACATGGAAAAAACAAGGAAAACTTAAACTTGGCTAACCTGGTCGTTGCTGGAACCAGTTGTCTCGAGATTTTGTGGAAGGAAACTCGCTTAACAATGGCTCTTAGCCATATCGGCTGCACGGGTGGGAGATGTCGTATGTACATATACGTCCCTTGTATCATATACGCCCTCTGGCACATAATGAAGCTAGCCTGGAAGCATATTGGCAAAGCCTTCCCAAGTTTGTATGCTCATAGCATATGCCAAACATGAGCATTCGCAATGCCAAATGCCCAAATTGAAGCCTTGCTTCACAAAAGTATGTTAGTTTTGATAGCCAACAGATGCTGGTACCGACGTACAAGATCATGGCAAACGAATATTGACCTTGTCAAGCAATTTCAAATGAAATTGACTAGTGTTGTGTGGCGAGCATCTTTGCCGGCTTCTGGAAGCAATGACAAAAGTCGGCCATGCCGAGCTTTGTGCACCCTTCATGAAGTCGTGCAATACATGATGCCGATAATCTCCTTGAGATGCCATTTACATCAAAAGTAAACTGGTAATGAGTTGTGCTCTACCAAGGTATGCATTAGAAGCCATGCTTCTGATCGTGACTATGTATAATCAAGCCGTGCTTGCTGTGGGTTTGCAACAAATCAGTGGCCCTTCCCAGCCATGTATACAAGCCGTGCTTGTTCTCGTACTGAAAGTGCACGCACCGTTGTTGCCTGATAAAAATATGCAGCATGAGCCAAACAAACTGAAATAAACTATGCACACCTGATGAAGCACCTACTGTTCTAGCGTGCTCCTGCATGATGCAGGAGCATGCATGCCAAGTTGTCCATATCGTTGTTGATGTCCTCTGTTGACTCTCAAGTCGTGCTCGAGGATGGAAGAGTTAGTTGCACTTGTAAGCACCGATCAATGGAGAGTTGCTAGCGACATGGTTTGCATCATATGCAATACACTAGATTAACTGGAAACTTTCCGACCAATTTAATAGCGGACGAGAAGCGTGAACACCTGAGGCAATTTTCAGCCGTCGCCGTCTCGTCGACGTGGCTGGCAGTGTATGGAAGCGCCAAATCGATTGAAATGTTGTGATGAATTGGCGGCTTTTAAGAGCTGCAAAAACTGTTTTGCAGCAGGCTGAGACCGCCGAAGTGGCACGAATCATAGCAAGTAGTGCTGGTTGACGGTCATGGAGTCGAGGAGGAAAGCAAGAGAAGGTATAGAAAACGTGTCAGTAAATACTGTGTGGGCACCACCGTGTAGCAAGGCCACTAGGGTTGGCCAAGTTCAAGGGGAAAAAAAAATTAACGAAAATTCTGAGACCTGAATGTCGCCGACAATGCGTGGAGAAGAAGAGGCTGCAACTCGCGATGGCGAGGTCCTTTGAGGCCATCCCAAGCATGGGATCCTGCTATTTCTCCACAACGCTCCCAGCGAGTCCACTTTCGGCCAATTCCGTGCAGGTCGGAATTTCCTCTCTTCCCGACTTAGAGTTCCTGCACGCGCTGACCTCGGCCTTCGTCTTCCCTAAACTTGCCTGCTTGCATGCAACATGCATGACAAGAAAAAACGTGCCCTTAGTTCTATTCTTAGCCTGAGGCTCTGATACCAATCTAAGACCCAGGAGCTGTGTTCTGAGGATTCTCCGCCCAACCCCCCGTTTATATAGCCCTTGGCCACTGTAACAGAATCCCCCTATCCGCCTTTAGGAGCCGGCCGGCCCTTGGCCCTGTGGCCCGAGTCCTACTCGCCTGGGTTTTCCCTTGGCCTGACATGTGTGCAAGGAATTGCCTTGATTCATGCTTTCTTTAGTAGATACTCTACTGGAGGTTTCTCTGAGCATGCCCTGATTTCCTAGTACACGACCAGATCTAAGGTTCATATAGACTTATGAAGCCCTAGATAGATTACTCACCTTTGGATTGACTTGTCATCAATTGCAACTTTTTGTCAAGCCACGGATTCCTTGTCTGCAACCTGATTCTTGTACAAATTTGATCAAGTTAGCTATTCTTCTATAAATACAGTAGAATTTTTGCTAACTCTCGTGATTGGTCTATGTGTATCACTTCAAATCGAGCTATGAGAGTCAAAATTTGACTTTCAAATTCGACTTTAGCAAAAATCAAAGGTCTAATCTGCAACCTGTAAACTGAGTGTACATGTATCAATTTTGATCCGATTGAACCCAAAATGGCCTTGTGGATTTATATTATGTTGGTCTAACATTGTATAAGTTCAAAAGTCAAAATTGATGTCTCTAGATAGCAGAAGTAAATAATTGCAATTATTTACTTTTGTCAGTCTTTTGCACTTTTTTGATTGGTTTGGTAAGTATATAACTTGTTAAAGTCTCTGGACAAGTTTCAACAAGTTTGGACAAAATCTGATCAAGTTTATCAACTGTTTTTTGTTCGCAGAATCTGGATTAAGTCTCACTTTTGTGATCCAAATTTCACCAAAATTGATTTGTGAGGTCTAATTGATGTGATTGACCTTGTGGTCTACTCAAATTTGTAAAATCATCAAGTTTTGAAGCAAAAGTAAATAAACGCGATTATTTACTCTAGCTGTATTTTTGCAAGTTTTTGCCCCAACTTTGACACAGATCTGTTAAGCACCTGTAGTTAAGGTCACTGGCCAATTTTCATCAAGTAATTGGCCACTTTAGTTGAAAAGTAGAGCAGATATAAATGATCACGATTATTTACATTTGACAAATTTTTACAAAATTTTGGTCAGCTGAGCATGTACACATGTTTATCACATCAAGATAAGCTTATGAATCAATTTTCAACAAGTTTGGATAAATTTTTCCCCAATTTATACTCAAGATTCAAAAAGTCAGTACAAACTTCAGCTTTTTGCCAGTTTAGTGATCCAAATCTCTTGGGCCTTTACAAAAGTTTTTTGTACACATGCAATGAGTCAATAGTATGAACCTTGGTCAATTTAGAGCAGAAAGTTAATAATCATGATTCTTAACTTTAGGCTTGAAATGAACACTTTTTTGCAATTTTTTCAAGGACAGTCTTTATATGAGCTATTTTAAGCCTATGAATCAAGTCAAAACTTAATTTGGCGTAAAATGTCAAGAAAAAGTAAATAATCTGAGTTTTGGCCAACTCTTGAAATTTTTACCTCGAAGTGTCTTTGAGCTTACCAACTGGTTCAGACAACTATTAGGCTTACTCTCCAGTCGGATTGAGTTTATTCGAGTCTTTTTGAGCTATTTCTAGCCGTAGACCTGAAATTTTGCAACTTCCAATAACAACTCACACTTGATTCTTTCAGAGAGAGCAATGTTCTGAAATCCACCTCGTATCCTACTTACCCTACTCCTAGATTCTCATGCAATGGGGTTGTGGAAAGTGTCCACAAACACTCGTTTTCTTGTGTTTTATATGTTTTTTAGAGCCTTGATCTTAAGACTTGTCTTGCCTTTCAATCATTCTCCAAATCCTAATCTAATTGTACAATCCTAAAGGTACTCAGCAAGTACCTTTATTTCCAAGCTACCTTTACACAGTAAAAGACGACAACCTTAAGCTACACGGTTTCTAAAAGAAAGTTTTGAACTCTATGCGAACCTAAAGGAAGTTAAAGGACAACTACACAAGACGCTCGTATTTTTTTCTAGTTTAGATCTCTTCGATCCTCGGTAGTGGGACTCATGTCTAACCTCACCATCCTATCTTATTGCACTATTAGCGAGAATCACGATTAATTTGTCAAACCATGGGATGAAGCTAACTTGACTAGTGCATAGAGGCTACAAGAGGTTGTCAACCTCTCCGAAAACAACTAACAATTCGCATCTAACTCAAGCTACACTCCAGTGACTGAAATTACCAAAAGCCAATCGCTCATCGGCAAAAAAACAAATCACATTCGTTACAACATCAAATAACATCCAAACGTAACGAAACTTCTAGGACAAACTTATAAGACCTAAGCACACATACTTATGGTCTCAAACCCCACTTTAGGTCAAGTTCCAAAATCGCGATTATTAACAGCAATGGATTTTTGGCTTGGTCGTTTTCGACCCAGAATGCATCTAAATGCTTAGTAGTTTTTGATTTGAAAGTGTAAATTCCTAGTTACGATGAAATTAGGCGCGGGTTGGCGATGCCAAAAGCTACGAAATACCGTGAATGGCTTACGTCAATCCGTAGAGCTCTTACATGCAGTTGCAATGCAACAAATGCAATCGCAATGTGACAACCGGAGAGGGAGTAGGAAGTGCAAGAAGGAGAGAAGTGAGAAACGTTAGCTCACGCTGTGTATTTCTTATCCAAAAACTTCTTAAAAATTTACAAAAATTGTCTTTTATACCTTAGCCAAGATTTTTGGGTGGTCAAAACTAATAATCTGGAGTTCTACCAAAGCTGGGAAATGATTGGCTGATACAATCTGGAACCTTGTAGCCCAGGCTCATTAGTTACAGAGTTTATCCGAGAAAATAGGAGTTACAATATTCTCGATTTATCAAAATAATAAATGTTTTACAAAGAGAACTTCGAAAAATGGTGTCCGTGTTAGCTTGATGCTAACAAAAACACAGGCATCAGCCCAAATCAACATCACTCTTGGAAGTACCTACAACATTGACTCCATCACATGTGCAAGCATCCAAACCTTGATATTATGTTTTAGTTAATCGACTCCATCAGAAGTGAGGTGGTAAAAGTCACCAAGGCCAATATCTGAAGCATTTTGGACTTCCTTTAGACCCTCCATAATCTTACATGCCCAATGGAAATGCTTGGGTGTTTTCTATAGCAATCCTTTTAATCTCTCCCATCTCAATAAGCCAACTACCAATCCTTGAAAGAAAAACTTTTTTGTCTCTACATATCCCATAACCTTCTCTTTGGGTTTTATTTGAAGCAACACCCCAATCGTTTTTATCTAAACCCCCAGTTGTCAATAGGTAAGCCACAAATAAGGCACCCCAATCTTAGAAAAATAAGCATTGTTTGTTGGTACATCATTCACACTCTCATCCCAAGCAGTCCACAAATGGATCTAGAATGTGCTTTCCAATTCCCAATGAGAAGATTTCCAATGCATCTAATCTGTCCTTTACAAAAATACCCTGCTACCTACTCCCATTTGGATAGTAAATGAAAGGTGTGGTTTGGACACTACAAGCAGTATAGACACACCACTCAGTCCCACTCTGTCGATCTCCCTTTGGTGGCAAGGATTCCAAGGACCATTCCCTACACCTTCACCCTCTGCATGGATTTTCCCACTCTTGTTTTAAAGGGGGAAGAACATGATTGTTTCACTTGTTCTATCAAGCTTATCCCAACACGCATAGTTCTTCTTTAAGTTCGAATTACAATCTGCCATAAAGATGTCACCACTTGCACCAAAAATCTACTACTGTGAAAATCCTCTCTCCATGCACCCAGTAGGCTAAGTACAATGCATAGGTAGTGGCTTTCCAAATCCAAACATTTGGAGTGCATGCATTTGGAGTCCTCTTCTTATGGCTTCTACTCAATATATCTTGATACCAAATCCCTAAACCTCCCAAGGACACATCAATCTTAGTCATTGACCTATCAAAATATTCAATCTTTTGTATCTTATGCAGTAAACAACCAGCACTAATATCTCTCTAGGATGTGTGGCAAAACCTACTCAAATATGCAGTCTGCACGAGCGTGACACCTCTAAAAGTCCATGATATTCGAAGGTATCAACTGAGGTTAACACTACTCTCTGGAGTTCCCTTGATTAGAGATAATAAGGGACAAAAGGGTTTTTTCCAAAATCATTTCCCAATCTGCTTCCAATGACCCCCAAAAGAGTATTCTTAAGGAAAGCCTATTAAGTAGAAGAACATTACAAAAAATTCAATGTTTGCTCTGTTATATGCTTCTCAAAGTCAAGAATTAAGATGCATCATAGCTAACAGACATCTACTGTAATGTGCTCACTCACCTACATAAAAAATTGACCAAAATATTATTTCCTTAAGCGTTTTGCTTCATAAAGCCAAGATAGCAATCACACAATAACAATCTTGGCGAGCACTTTAAGATCATCTAATGAAATGACTTGTTTGCACTGGGTCGAATTTAAATTTTCATCCCTTAACAACATTTAAGAAAAGTAGTCTTGCAATTATTCCTATGAGCTAGCTCTTGCCTGTGAAAAATCCCTTGGCAAGCCATGAATAAAGTTTTCTTGATACTTTTCAAATGGCTACAAAAGAGTCTTTGACAATACAACTTCTTTCAAATTGAAAAGGGAGACTCTCATATTATCTGAACCATGGGAAAAGTGCATGCTCATACTCAACCTCATGTCTATTTGATCTACTGAGAATCTATGAGGCAGAACAGATCCAAGAATATTTATCTGCTTCAAGTATTTAGCATGATGCCAGATCAGTAGTTGATGCATGCACGATGATCCCAAGTGGTAGCAATTTCAACCTTTTATCCTTAGGCTCCTCAAAGTTTGAAACCTTGGTATATCAGCTCCTTTATAGGATGATCTTCAACAGTGGCAACAGATGGCATCTCCTCATAATGCTTAGGGTGAAAATTTCTCAAAGAATCAATGTTTCTCAAGGGGCCAAACTAATCCAATCTAGTAATTTTTTTATACCATGCTCTCCCTTTATATACTTGAACTCACAAAACATAAACATTTGAGTGTCTAGAGACACCTTGGGCTTCATTCCAAATTGCGTTAACAACAATGAATATGTTATGAGAAGCATAGGGTCATTATTCAACATCTTTCTTCAGTGCAAAGTGATGAGGAAAGGATACATGGACACACAACAGTTTTAACTCCATTCACAACAATGGATCTCATCCAAACTACTTGTAAGGAGTTGTAATATCTCGTAAGGAGTTGTAATATCCACAAAATTAAAAAAGATAATGTAATATCCACTACTCATCAAAGCAAACGACACAATGATTAAATGATCATATTCCACTTAGGTCAAGGAGCCTTGCATCCAGTACGAAGAGCTCACAGACACATAAGGGGCCCCTCAAATCAGTGTACCTATTTAATCTTTTGACTACTACCATATGCTCAGAATATCTACTCGGACAGTCTTGATCCAAACACATTGTATGGTGCCAAAACTTCAAATTTCTACTTCTTTTAAAGAAACATCATTCCAACTATATTCCAGCTCGGTACATTATCAATGGGTTGTGCATTCAAGTCTCATAGTTTCACAAAAGATTCCAATTAGATGGTATAACATGCCTATCTTGAAAAATAACTTTATCAAAATGGCACACTTTTGCTCGCATTGGCACACAAGATTGAAGGCTTTCCAGGTCATGCATGGATGGAAAAAAACATGTGTAAGTAACAAGATAGCTTGAAGACATGCTTGAGATAGCTATCACAGCACTTTTTGTCCTAAATCATGGTCTTTATTTCATTGAATAGCTACAAAAATGATGTTCTGAATAATCACAATTGAAAAGATCTTAAGAGCATGGTACATGAGATCTATCAAGTACCAAGTCAGATTTTGCCTCAAGTTGTGCTTGCCTAACAACAACTCTCATGAACTTGTATATATATCTTACTTGAGTTTGCTCTAGATGTACAACTTGATGTAACATGTACCCAAATGTGGAGTCCAACATGTTGAGATGTAGATAGAAAGAGAGAGTGAGAGGGAGAGAGACAAAACAAGAGACACAACATGTATGCTCCCAAAAACTGATTCATATTGAGGACAAGATACATATATATATGTGAGACCAAGTTTAGTAGGGTGAGCCATATATAGCTCCAACACCCCCACTCAAACAAAGTCTCTAGCTTTGGATGAAAAAACCCTTAGGGAGTTCAAGGCAAAATCCCAAAGCCCTATACAAATCTGAAAATATGAACCACTAATCTAGAGAGAGTGGGGCCGAAGCAACTTCAAGCTCCGAGCGCAAGAGGATGAAGAGCGTCTCATTGAGTCCTTTGGTAAGAATGTCTACAATAATATGGTCACTTGGAGAGTGTTCAATCATGATAGTGCCTTTGTGTACTTCATACCGGACATAGTGATAATGAACAACGATATGCTTTGACTTGTTATATTGAACATAGTCTTTTGCAAGACTGATAGCAGTCTAGTTATCACACCACAAGGATGTTCTAGAAAAAGAAAAATGATCAATATATCAACCAGCATTTATCAAAGACAAATTAGCTCATGAGCTACAAGTGATGCGGCAACATATTCAGAATCAGTCGTAGAAACTATAGCACCACGTTGTTTCTTACTAGTCCAAGAAACAAGACAACCGTTTATGAAGAATCAATTGCCACTAGTAGATCGCATAGATAAATGTGAGCTCACCCAATCTGCATTTGTGTAACCCAAAAGAGAGAGAAATTGCACAGAGTCCGATGTCAATTTTTGTCGATAGACCAAACCAAAATCTGTGGTGCCTTTTAAGTATTTCAATACAGGCTTTGTTGTAGACCAATGCTTAAGAGAAGGATACCAAGATGTTGTCCAAGATAATTAGTAACAAACAAAATATCAAGGCGAGTGTTCATGCCAACAAACTAAAGACATCCAATCAAGTTAGCATAAGGTTCATTTGTGACAAGCTGATTGCCACTTTCAAAAGTTTTCTTTGTAGAACTTGCAAGACACTGTATATTAACCAAATGTGCAGATTTTATACCAAACTTTTGAATAATATCAGCAATAAACTTTTATTGTCGAAGGAACAAAATACCTTTTCTGCGGTTCCTTTGGATCTGAATGTCAAGATAGGAGTGGCTCTCCAAGATCCATCGTATCAAATATTGAAGAAAATAACTTTTTCACTTGCTGATGAAATTCCAAATCATTGAAAACAAGGATGGTATCATCCACATAAAGAGTAAGAATCACAAAGCTACCACCTTGGTGCATTATATATAAGTTAGGGTCTAAAGATCAAGAGATAAATCCTTTGGAGGTGAGAAAAAGATCAAATTTTATATACCAAGTCCATGAACCTTTTTTGAGACCATAAAGTGCCTTATGAAGCTGAGCAACAAGGTCTTCCTTACCTAGAAGAACAAACCCTTCTAGGTGCTCCATATAAATTTTCTCTTCCAGATCACCATTTAGGAAAGCAGATCCCACATCCATTTGATGAGCTTCTAAATCAAATTGAACAGTAAATGCCAATAGAACTCAAACACTTGTAATACGAACAATTGGTGGAAAGGTCTCCTGATAATCAACACCAGCAACTTGGGAATAACCTTTTGCGACTAAGCGTACCTTGAACTTGTCAAAAGATCCATCTTGTTGATAGGTCAACCTTTCAACAACGCTTCCACAAATATTCCATGAAGATTCCTCAAAGATTCCAAATGAAGATACTGATGAAGTGATGAAGATGAAGATGGATGCTATAATGTGAAGATACAAGCTCATGGACATCATCGAATATCCTGTTACTATCATTTTGAGCTATTACGACCACTTTTGTAATGTTTACGGGAACTTCATATTTTAAGTCGGCAATTGTATTTTGGCCACAGATGCTTGTTGGATGAGCAAAGCTAGCTCACGGTGTTGTAATTAAGCTCTATGGAAGCCTAGGGACAAATAAGGTCATTTTGGTGGGACATTAGGTTTTCTAAGGCTTAGTATATAAGCCAAAACTTAAAGCTTTGTAAGGAGACTTCTAATAATCTGATCTACTGTCTATGAGTGAGCGTACTGTGTACGAGAGAGAGTGAGAGCTTCTTCTTGATGCTATGCGCGTACCAGTGGTTGAAATTGAGTGCGGAGAAGTGTAGCGTTTGCCCCCGACGAGAGCTACACGCCAATACCTACATTGCGCGCATACTGTTTGGTTTTGCGAGCTCCATCTACAAGCTTCATCTCGTGATTTGGTGAGCATACGTTGTCCGTTTCTGCATTTCAGCATATCCACGCATTCGCATTGAGTAGAGCTACACATTAGGCACTTTAGTTTTCGGAAACGATGACCTGCAAATTTCGGTCAGACATCCTACGCGATTTTGCACCGGGTGTTTTGGGTTGAGATTTTGGTTCATGGACCTTAGGGAGAGTGACCTATTGGTGTTAGTAGGGTCTCCTTCAAGTTCTGTGGCGTTTCGAGACTGTTTGATGGGTGTTTGGCTCTTGTAAGCGTTGTAGGAAATCTCTTCTTAAGCACTCTTGAAGGTTGTAGCTTAGACATTGGGTAGAAACCTTGTAGGAATTAGTCAGGATTCGGTCGAGTGTAGATTGACACCCTATGCTTGCTTCCACGCGCCTGCGGGTCGAGCTCCGTCCTTAATTGACATTATATGTTAGGTGAGTTCTCGTTGTGCTGACGTCCGTCGCGGCGTATCCGTCCAACATTGGCGCCGCTGCCGGGGCGAGGGCCATAAGTAGATGACCGAGACTAGTCCTTGAGGATCAGAGGGTGGTGGAATCTCTAGGTATTATGAGGAGTCTAGGGAGCGTGTGTCTAGCCTAGATCTTCCGTCTTAGGTAGTATTAGGTAGTAGTAGGTTGTGGTGTAGAGAGTAGGAGTTGGAGTGGCAGATGTGGTGGTAGGTTGACTTGAGAGTTCGTGTGAGGCCAGGAAGCAACCAAGACATCAAAATCACCATCTAACATGATGAGTAGGAGTAGGGTAAGTAGGATATCTTGATTGCTGATCTAGAGTACTTTATGCATGTCTTATTTGCTGTTAGGCTCATCAAAGAAGTGGAAAACGCTAAGTAGGAAAAACGGTAAATTGTGTTTGGAAGCTGATTTGAAGTCCAAAAGTTTCTGTGATTATTGATGAGAGCTTTACAGAGCATAGGGAGTACTACTGCCAGAAAAAATTTGCATTTTAAGACAGTAGATAACCTACACGTAGGATGTCTCCATGGAACTTTTGGCAGGGAATTTGGGGAAATTGAGGTTACCAGTGGGTTCAGAGGGTAGGTTTTACCCTAGTAACATATTGACTTGAGTGTTTTTTCCTATTTTTATTGACCAAAAGCCAAAAGGCGGAGTCAGAAAACGTAAAATTTCAGAAAAGGCTTAAATTGAGTGATTTTTGCTTTTTTTTGCAAATGTGAAGCATACTTGCACTTCGTGAGAGCATAAGGAAGCCATAGAGACACTTCAGTCAGAAAAAATAAGCAGTAGACATCCTACGCGTAGGATGTCTACAGGGTGATCTGGGCACTTTTTGGAAAAAACTGAGGTTACCAGTGTGTTTAGAAGGTAGGTTCTACCCTATTTTCACCTGGAAAGTGGAAATTTGACCAAATTTTGACACATTAAAGCCAAAAGACGAGAATTGCCAGACATCCTACCCAAATTTTGTCCAAGGCCTAATTTTGAGACCAAACCATAGGATGACTCCATAGGCATGTTCTAAATGTTGTATTGAGTGCATGTGATAAATTTCATCTCATTTGGGTCAGTGAAAGTGAATATTGAATAGACTTTAGCATTTTTGGAGAGACAAAAGGCAAGAATAGCTAGTTTTGGGGTCTTTTGACATCCAAACTCAAATCTAAGCATACCAGTGGGTTGCTGAAGACTAGGGGAATCTTTGGTCCAAGTTTGGGTTCATTCTGGGCAAAAAGACATCCTACGCGTAGGATGTCTACTGCATGATTTTGAAACCAAAATTCTCCTGTGACCATACCATGCTGTCATATAGCCTTAGATAAGCCTCCTAGGCAAATTTGGTCCAATTTGGAATTGATTTGACTTGGAAATTCATCAAAAAAAAAAAACATAAGGCTTTTGGAACAGATTCTTGATCATTTGACCAACCTATAGGTGTCAGAATCAAAAAGTAAAAATAGCTGTGAGTTTAGCACATCAAGGGAAAGCTACAGTGCAAGTTTGAGCTGAAACAGAGCAAAAAGACATCCTACACGTAGGATGTCTCCGGGGTCATTAAGTGGTCAAAGTTCTATTGTAGCCATATAGGGAGGTTCTAAGTGTCTCAAGGATTCCAGATCTTTTTTTCAAAAGTGAATTTGGACCTTGTTTGGCCTATTTACCAAGCAAAGACAAGAATTGTCAGACATCCTACTCTTTGAGTGCACTAGAAGCTTATGCAGCCCAAATCTTGACCTATTGGCATCCAAATTCAGTTATAAGCATACCATTGGGTTGCTGAGCACTAGGAGAATCTTGGGATCAAGTTTGGACAAAATCTGAGCAGTTAGACATCCTACGCGTAGGATGTCTCCAGCTTGATTTAGGATTCCAAACCAACCTATGAGCACACCACTGTGATCAGCACATCAAGGAGAAGCTGGGGTGAAAATTTCAAGTCATTCTGGGCCATTTTTAGGTCCAAATGAAATTCTGATCATACCATTGTGTTGTTGGACTTAAGGGGAGTCTCTAGACCAAATTTTGTTAAATTCTGAGCATATAGACTGTAGGATGTCTCTAGGCCAGTTTTATGGACCAACTGTAATTTTGACCATACATGAGTGTTCACAGTGTCACAGAGATCCCAAATCTTCTTTTAGAATTGAATTTGGACTCATTTTGACCATTCTAATCTGCATTTCACTATTTTGGCCATAAGTTTCACAAACGGTATCGGATCGGAAAAGTTTTTATATCAAAACGTAGCCTAAGAGCGACTCTACAGATCTTAGAGCAAAACTTACCTAAATGTATGCCTATTTAGGTCAAATTTGAAAAAAAACATCGTTTAAGGCCTCAAAATGCATCCAGAAGCCAGGAGTGTCTAAAACTGATAATTCGAAAGAATTGTGAGAAAACGGTCACGGTATTGAAGACTACTAAGTTAGCAGATTGAAATTATCTTTTGGGAAAACCATTGGTCACCCGCGGAAAGGTGTAAAAGTTAACTACGGCCTAGTGTACGTCCATACACAAATCTGGTAGCAGTAAGACCATACACAAGGACTCTTGATTTTGCAACAACAGTCGCAAGTTTTGGAGAACTTTAACACAAGATTTTTTCTAGCAAATCACTGCAACTTGTGCATAATTCTCTTGTGCTAGCTTAAGTTTAGTTCAGCTAAAAGCGAACTTGGAAGTCACTTTCGAGCCCACGGAACAAGTGTGGCCGTCGAAGGCACATCAAGAATTTTTACATTCATTGTGAAAAAGTTTGCCAGCTAAATAGAATTTTGCAGGTTGTGTGCTAAAGTGAACACAGGATAGCTCGATTCAAGAATCGCTACGAAGGGAGCAGCCGTTGCAGTATAGTGGTAAGTTGCATTACTTATCGCAGTGCTTCCAATAGATCAAGGCTTGCTAAAAAGCTCTAGGCAAAGCAAGCAGCCAGACAAGACAGTATCAGCCTTGGCAAGCAAGGGAGCTAAGAAGTTCAAGCAAAGCCCAGTTCAGAAAACTCAAAGATTAAGGCATCCACAAAAGTTGAAGGACCTCAAGCAAAAAAGACCGACACAAGGGTGCTAATAATTTTTATTATCTTTGAGGCAAGCTATAAGAGCTATCATTGAACAGGTACAACAAGGGAGTCAAGACGAAAGAAATGGCGTCTCAAAGGAACCATACTAGCCAAGACAAAGCTTCAAGTACATCCACAGAAATTACAAGAGAGCAAAGTGGGCTCTATTTAATTGGCCATTACAAAGGATTGCCATGCTATAAGGATATAAATCGGAATTTGTACATCAAGACAAAGAAAGATACAGAGGAAACTCGGACATCTCAATATGTGGAAGTTGAAACAACGAAGAATGTACTACACCCACATCCACATTTCATGGAAGACTGTCTAGGATCAATTTACATGAGGCACGGAAAATACATTGACAATGAGATAGAAATGTTGTACAAGGATCAACTTACAGAACTCTACACATATCCTCCAAGTATTTTTCTGTACAAAGCTCAAGATGGGAAACGGCAAATTGGTACCCTGTATGTAGATGAGGACGGTCGCTACTACAAAGCTGCCACAAATCATGAAGTTCCTGCAGAGAGTAACCAATATTTTGCAGCTGAAATATTTGGATCAAGAGCGGAAGAGTACAAATCTGAAGGTGGTAATGTTTATCATCTAGTCATGGCTTTACCTCTTGATACACAGCTAGAAGAGTTAACAACCACAGCTATCACTGCACAAATGGGTGGCACAACACAAGGCACAACATGGAAAGACACTGCACAAGTCTCGTGCACCGCACCAGCACAAGACAAAGCACAAACACACCAAATCGCACAAACAGGGAATACGTCGGAAGAAGATAGCACAACTTCAAAAAGAGCTAGCTCGATCTCAAGAGCTACCTAACAGAGAACAAAAACTCATATCATCAGGCATTGAACAGATGCCAACATCAGATATGGAACCCTCTCGGATGGGGGGAGTTCAAACTCAACAAAGAGACCCTATATCTTCAAGAGTGGGATTAAGAAGTCAAGCTTTACAAGAAGCAGTGTCCTTTTCAAGAACCCAAGTGGAATTTCAAGAAGCATTGGAAGATGTCGAGCCGGAGGAGAAACCACTAGAAATTCACAATGCCCAATGTAGAAGGTCAGGTCAAGATGCCATTGTGGTCGACAAATACAATAGGCACTATGAAATAGCCGATGTGAAAAATATGGATGAGTTTAGCATTTATGGGCAACCTGTAAGTCACATACTTGGACCCCGTCCAAAAGCACCATCCAGGGAAACGAAAAACAAAGATTCGGTTCGATATTCACCCTTGGTGCAAACCTTGCCAAAATCAACTCAGAAACATAGCCCTAAGGCTATGCAGAAGCCCCACGACAAAGACCATATACTGATGGAAGAATTAACATTACAACTACTAGAAAGTATGGATAATGATTCAATCTTGTATGCAAGCAATAATGAAATCTATTTTCAGCTTCTCAAAGACAAGACGATGAAGGATAAAGAGACGAAGACAGTGGATACACCTAAGTCAATCGTAATCTACAGGTTCATGCATGCAAAGAAGAGGTCATATCTATATCTAGATACCACAGGAAACCATTATCAACAGTATTATGGAGATCTGCCTCATCCAAAGGGTTCACATGTTGAGATAGCAACATATTGCAACCAATGTGCCATTAGTCATTTAGTGAAGGACTGCCCAACAAAGCTCTGCATGGAAAAGAAGAAGCAACAAGCCAAAAGCAAATTTCAGACAGTGACAACAAGGGAACGAAAGCAAGAATCCCCAACGAGATCTCCTAAAAAGAAGCAGATCTTGTCGTAGAGCACAAAATATAGGCTCAAGACAGTTGTTTGAAGTCAAGGGTGTCAACGACATTATCATAGAGAATCAGGCTTTCAAAAAAGATCACTTGAATTAGCTGATACAAGATCGCTTAAAGAACCTCAGTGAGGACAAGTCAAAGCATCCACAAGGTGATGAAGATGAAGCTCGTAGTTCAAGGGTCGAGAGCAAAAGAAGCCAAGATTCTGACGATAGTAAGCCAACACAAGAAGAGGTGGCAGTGGTAACAAAAAATCTTAGTGCCACGTCACAAGTGGAAGACATGCAAATAGAATCAATGGATGAAGTTGAACGTCTACTAAATAAATTATCTATTGTGGACTCTTCATTGGTGATTGAACAAATCAAAGAGTATGAGAAGCTAAAAGAAGATGTAATTGAAGACATAGAATGCACAGAAGAACAGGAAATGACTGAGTTTAAGATTGACTACCAAGGACAAGCAATACAGGATATGAATGAATATTTTCGAGAAGAGACTCTACAAAAACCCATGGAACAATGGAAACCAAAGGCCACGGCGACCATTGCATCAGAAGAAGAGAGTCAACCTCAACATCCTGCGACACAAAACTTCAAAAGATTTCCAAGAAGAAAAGTCACCATTGAATTACCTTCAAGTGCTAGAAGTAGTAAATAGTGACAGAGAGCTTCTAAAATCAAGAGTCAAGGCGCCACAGTCAGAAACTAGCAATGAAGATCAACAAGCTGCTCAGGCTATAGACCTTCCCCAAAGCTATAGATCAGAAGATAGTAAGCACTTGGGACATGCTACAACCAATCAAATGATAAAAAGTTCAACATACAAGAAGATGACAAAACTTCCAAGGCACAAAAGTCCAAGAAAAGTACCAAAATAAAAAAGGACATCAGTTACTTGGAATCCAACAAGAAGATTAAATTCTCGTTGGATGTGCATGAGAAATTGAAATTCAATTTTACAGCAGACATAGATTGCACTGCCATGACTAATGTCATGTCTTATGGGTTGTGGTTACTTCTAGATAAACCAGAACTATATGAAATTCACGTACAGGTTCCTATATCACATGGAATAGCTGTCACAAGTTTAGGGATTGCAAAAGCTACCCTTACACTACGGTCAAAGGTAATCAAAGACAAATTCTTAGTGGTAGACTCTCAAAAAATGAGTACACACTTGATTTTGTCCAAGCAATGGGCGAAAATGTTTAAAGAAGCACCTGAATCTTCAACAGTGGTTAAGCCTACAACAACTCAAAGATCTTCGGCCACTATCGACAAAGGAAAAGCTAAAGCAAGTGAAACAGTGTTCTGCAACCCAAATCCTTCACTTCAGTCAAAGTCTCTAGCCCAGCCAATTCACGTACACGAAGAAGCCTCTACATCAAAAGCCAAACTCTCAAGAACACAATGGAAACCAAAGTGCAAAGTCTATCAACCAAAGTTTCCATCACAACAAAGCCTCCACAAAAGAAAGAAACAGGTCAACCAAGTGTTAGTATCCAAGGAGTACATCAAGGACAAAGATCTAATTTGGGTACCAGCATCAAAATAACCACGACAAGAAAAAGTCACAGGTTGGATAACATCAAACAGTTCAATCACTGCTCAAGGCTACTATGACGAGAACATCAAAGTATGGGTCAAAAAACCAAAGGTAACAGCTTGGACATACCCAGCATGTGGTATCTCTTCACAACAAGATCAACAGGGCATCAAGCACAGGTCTAACTGTTCATACAGGAGCAAAAACAGGTATAGGAAGAAGAAGCAAAGACCTTCCAAGCAACAAACATTGAAGCAGTTGTGGGTACCAAAGACAGAGCTCTGCGGTGAAAATACCCCACAAAGTCAAGCTAAGGTCACACAGCAAGCAGTGCAATGAATGATCCCAGTCAAGCTACTAGAAGCACAAGGATACTATACAGGTAACACTAAAATTTGGCTGCCAAAGATTAAAGCTTCCCCTGAGATCATGAAGAAAACTCATGTAGCACAACATGCCCAACAACGACAACCCAACTATGCAACCATGAGTGCTACAACTCCAAGGTGGATCCCTTGTCATTTACTACAAGATCAAGGCTTTTACAAAGGTAACAACAATATTTGGACACTGAAGCCAAAGGACCATCAAGTCAAACAAGCAACAAGTCAAGTGGAAAAGCAGGTCACACAAGGACCAAGGACAACTTGGATTCCAAAACCTATAGCCGGAACTCAACAACAGAGGCCCACAACTAGCCTACAGCCTCTTATCAACAAAGGTAAAGCAAGAATACAAGAAGAAGTCATAGTTTTAAAGAACACAGTCTGGAAAAAGACTTCATCAACCATTGCTTCAACTCAAAACCTATCTCACCACGCAACATCAGTGTGCTACTAAAGCATGAAGAGCATGTATTTTTCAATGTTTTTGACAAAATGGCATCACAAAACCAAACCAAAGAGAATGGCCTAAACCTCAATAGCATATGGAATTGGATTTCAAGACGTGATTAGGTAAGTCCAAGTCGCCATTAAAAATACATGGCATAAGAGTCTAGAGTCGGGCAGCTGAGCCACTAAATGAGCAAAGTGTCAGACCCAAGCTTCAAGTCTAATATTTTCTCTGTGGTCTATGAGTCTAGCTAATAGATATAAGCTCAAGCTAGAGAGTTGAGCATACATAAAGTCATGTCACTCATGTTGGAAGAGATGAGCATAAGAGTCAAAGTCTACTATTTTAAATGGTGGAGTGATAGAGTAGTCTAGAAAACACTCATGCACATGAACACAGTGAGGAGAGTGGAAAAAACCTCGTCGACCAAAACCCTTCTTGTGAATAACTGTAGCTCTTGAAGTCAAATATATTTTTGCTTCTCTAGCTACGTTCACTCCTGGAAGCACCCATTCAAACTCTTCTCGCACAACATATTGTTTCCCATGCATCTATCTGTGCAAGCATATACAATGTGCCATCATTGGACATTTTCATTTGACACGATTTGTGTTCCACCCATGCACTTACACAACAAAATGATGATGAAGAAGCGGTAACAGGTTTCATGAGCATTTGCTCAACAAGAATGACTCTAACTTCAAGCTACTAACACTTATCCAATGCATATGGCCATAAGTACTTTAACTCAACAAAACTCACATCAAAACATAAGTACATATAGCCTCACATTTAATTGTGACTAAAGGCATTTTTTTCCCACTGGGTTTTTCCCTTTAGTCCTATCCACGTATCCAAGACCTTCATTTTGTAATATACGCCACATTTTATTTTTACTATTTTTTTTTAATAAAAACACAGAAAAGAATACCAAGGACATCCCCAAACAACTATATGCTCATCAACTAGAAGATCAAAGGGGAACGGCCCATAAAAAAATCAAAAAAGGCTTCAAGATTACAGGTACACATGCAGGATGACACCCAAAGAACAAACAATACAGAGCTGCCAAGATAATGACTTGCTACAAAAACAAACCTCACTCAACCTATTCAGGCTACAACAACCAATCGGAGGGGGAGAGCTATGGCTTCAACTACACTACATGTACAAGAAAAAGGTAACTCTACAACATACAAAGCATCTAATAGAAGCAACTGCAACAACAAAATCTTCAACCAATACCAAAACATGAAGCACTCGCCAAGGCCACTGCAGACATAGGGTCTTGTCGGGGACGACAAGACTTCAGAGGGGGAGAGTGTTGACAGGTCAACCTTTCAACAACGCTTCCACAAAGATTCCATGAAGATTCCTCAAAGATTCCAAATGAAGATGTTGATGAAGTGATGAATATGAAGATGGATGTTGTAATGTGAAGATACAAGCTCATGGACATCATCGAATATCCCGTTACTATCATTTTGAGCCATTACGGCCACTTTTGTAATGTTTACGGGAACTTCATATTTTAAGTCGGCAATTGTATTTTGGCCACAGATGCTTGTTGGATGAGCAAAGTCAGCTCACGGTGTTGTATGGAAGCCTAGGGACAAATAAGGTCATTTTGGTGGGACATTAGGTTTTCTAAGGCTTAGTATATAAGCCAAAACTTAAAGCTTTGTAAGGAGACTTCTAATAATCTGATCTACTTTCTGTGAGTGAGCGTACTATGTATGAGAGAGAGTGAGATCTTCTTCTTGACACTACGCACGTACCAGTGGTCGGAATCAAGTGCGGAGAAGTGTAGCGTGTTGCCCTCGACGAGAGCTACGTGCCAATACCTACATTGTGCGCGTACGGTCCGGTTTTGTGAGCTCCATCTACGAGCTTCATCTCGTGATTTGGTGAGCATATGTTGTCCGTTTCTACATTTCAGCATGTCCACGCATTCGCATTGAGTAGAGCTACACATTAGGCACTTTAGTTTTTGGAAACAACGACCTGCAAATTTCGGCCATACATCCTACGTGATTTTGCACCGGGTGTTTTGGGTTGAGATTTTGGTCCATGGACCTTAGGGAGAGCAACCTATTGGTGTTAGTAGGGTCTCCTTCAAGTTCTGTGGCGTTTGGAGACTGTTTGATGGGTGTTTGGCTCTTGTAAGCATTGTAGGAAATCTCTTCTTAAGCACTCTTGAAGGCCGTAGCTTAGACATTAGGTAGAAACCTCTGTAGCAATTAGTCAGGAGTCGGTCGAGTGTAGATTGAAACCCTATTCTTGCTTCCACGCGCCTACGGGTCGAGCTCTGTCCTCAGTTGACATTATATGTTAGGTGAGTTCTCGCTGTGCTGACGTCTGTCGCGGCGTATCCGTCCAACACATTTGCTTTTACTTTTGTTTTATACACCCAGGTAGTTCAATTACTATCCATGTACCTTTAGAGATAAGAGAATCGTACTCTGCTTCCGTAGCCTCTTTCCAATGATCCTTTTATGGAGAAGAGATAGCTTCACTGTAAAAGTAACAGGATCTTTTGAAGTAGAAAAAACATTATCAACAATATCACCATCATAAACATGACATGAACCATGTTCAAAATCAACAAGCAGATCAACAAAAATTTCAATATCATCATTGGTAACATTCAAAATACATGGTTGTGGAGGAGAGAAAAGCTCCTCTATAGGAAGAGTTTCATCATCTAAAAGAAATGAAAAATCTTGAAGCAACTATTTAGTATCATCATCATCATCCATAGACTAGGAGTCTCCTATAAGCTGTTCGTTAAAAGTATCATCACAATTCACGATTACTTTCTTGAAGGAAGGGTCATAGAATTTGTAGCCTTTTAGAAGTGTCAAAATATCAAACTAGGAGCATCAAACTTTGTTTGTGTTTCTTTGAGAACATGAATATAAGCAATGCATACCAAAGGTTCAAAATGAGATAGAGAAGGAATATCACATGTCTATGCTGTGATGTATATCTTACTGGAAGGTGCAGTAGTAGGAAGATGATTGTGAGTAGCTATTGTTGTCAAAGTAGCTTCAACCCAAAAAACACGAGTTAATCCAGAATGAATCAATATACATCTTACAGCATTCAGAATAGTGCAATCTTTTGTTTAGCAATTCCGTTCTATTGAGTTGAATATGGAATAGTGTGTTCATGATGAATGCCATGTAACTTGCAAACTCTCGAGAAACATATTTGCCTCCATTATCACTATGAAGCCTCTTGAGGCGACGGCTGGTTTGAAGTTCCACAACCTTGTAGATATTTTTGAAAACAGATAAGGCCTCAAATTTTGTCTAAGCAAAAAAGCAGTGGTATACTATGAGTGAGTAATCATCAATAAAGGTAATGAAGATAGAGGTTCACATATATCAGTATGAATAAGATCCAATATATCATGAAAATGAGTTGTATTTGAGAGAGGAAAAGGTTTACAATTACATTTTCCAAGAGCACAAAACTCACAAATTCCCATCTGGGGATGAGCTTTAAGATACATGCCACGAACAAGATCACATGACAATGAAGATCAAGGAGTTTTGAGAAATCAGCATGAACAAAGTGGTGATGTCATACCTTGCAATCATGATCACCTGGAGCAATTCCAACATTTCCTATAGCATCATTGAGAGAGAGTTCAAATGGATTACCATTTTGAGAAGTAGTGGCTATAGTCTATCCATCTTTCTCAATGCGACATTTGGTATGAACAAATCCAACAAAAAGACCAAGATCAGCAAGTCTAGCAACCAAAAGAAGATTACATTAAAGATCTGGAACATGTAGTACCCCTCGCAAAACTCGAGTGGAAGAAGATAAGGTACCAAGATATAAATCTCCAATACCCTTTACTTGACAAGTCGTATCATCCGCAAGATAAACAACATGTTGAACTGGTAGTGAATGATAGTTATGGAGCCACTTAAACTGATATGTCATACTTCTTGTAGCACTAGAAGCAATAAAAAGTGAACCATCATGTACATGAATTATTCTGTTTGGAGCAACCAAACATAGGATGCAACTTGTTTCTGGTACAATATTGCTATGATGTTCAATAGCATATGCTCTATTACAATCTGTGTTGAATTGAGGATTATAGCATATAAGAGTGGAATGATAAGATCGTCCATAGTATTCATAAGAAGAAGAAGAATCTCTAGATAAAGGTGGTTGTTTAGTGGTAATATTATGTTCTTCATCATATTGCCATGCCCAACAATCATCTTCAGTATGGCCATTTTTGTTGCAGAAAGAGCACTACTTGCTAGGAAATTTGAGACGAGAGAAAATATTACCACAACGATCACCTCTATGGTTTTCTCGCTAAAAATGGACACCTTTGAGCATAAAAAACATGTTCCATTTTTTGTGACTGGGTCTCCTCTTGTGAAACCATAGCTCCATCATGACTAGCATTACGTCATTCTTGACATTGAGAGTACATACAACTAAAGGTATGCAAGTTTGTTTAAAATCAAGACCATTTTTGTTAGAAAGAATGGTAAAAAAGTTATCATAGGAAGAGTCATACACCTATCAAGGAGAAGTGTAATCAACTGTTTTTAGGGGACATGATCACCAACAACAGTAAGCTTGTTAATAATAGATTTAAAAGATTGAATGTGTCCCGTCATAGCAGTACCAACTTCACATTGTTACTTGGTAAGAAAAAATCTCAAATAAAGTATTTTTGTGACAGATTTCTTCTAAAAGTTTACAATAAGGTACTTTGATACGTCGTGGGAAGTAGGAAGTTCATACACATCAAGCAGAAGAGAATAGGTGAGAGCAAAAAGAATGTGCTAATGAGTTGCTTTATCATTTTGCTTCCAATCCGTATATGCAAGATGCCACTCTTCAAATACCGGTCCTTCAGTGACAAGAACGTTGTCATGATCTAAACTAATAAGCTGAGATGGACATACATGGTTTTCAAGAACAATATCAGAGAGTTCATCGCCTTCAAGAATTAAGAGCATCTTTGCTTTTCAACCAAGAAATCCTTGGCCTTGAAAAGGAAGAATAAAACGCTGGCCAAAAGGAAAACCATTGACGAGAATAGTCATAGCTATATCCAATTGCGAGAAGACGTATAAGATAAGATCACAAAATCTGCACACCATATATGGTAAAGGTCATGACTAAATCTTCAAAATTTCAAGATGATGAGAGATAGCACCCAAAAAAAAGGCAAAAAAAAAGAGACTTCAATAATAAAAGAGTCATCAAAATAGAGTGACATGAGATGCAAAAATTGACAAAATAGAGTGACGTGAGATGCAAGATTGACGGCCATAATATGAATAGTTGAACGTTAAATTTGATCAAAAAATTTGATGCTAAAAGTAGCAAAAAAAATTATGGACGCTTCACGAAGACGAAATTTGCGTCAAGCTTGATGTTATAAAAACAATATACCTTTCTGCTACTACAAACTCTATTTGTTGCAATGAGTTTTGGACAAAAGTGCAATAAGCAGAAGACCCTCAAAAATTTAGACGGAGTTGAGGGTGTCAAAATACAAATCAACAAGTAAATGTAATCAACAATTCACCACATTGATTAGAAATAACCACTACAAAATACACTAATCACATTTTTCTTAACACAAAATAATCATGGTTAACAAGAATCAATGCTCAAAAATAAAATTTTGGAGAAATTATAAATCTTACAAGCAAACCGCACACACATAATCTGTTTTGTCACCATGAGTTGAATCGTCGTGTGATCGTTCCTGCTCTAATACCATGTTGAGATGTAGATAGAAAGAGAGAGTGAGAGGGAGAGAGACGAGACAAGACATACACCATGTACGCTCCCCTCCCAAAGACTGATTCATATTGAGGACAAGATACATATATATAGGTGAGACCAAGTTGAGTAGTGTGAGCCATACATAGCTCCAACACAATGTTTAATAATAACTCTCATGGTCTTAGTGTGAGGAGCGAACACTCCTCAAATGTACCAAAACATGGGCCTCCATATGGACCATATCGAGAGGCTACTAAATAGCTCCCAAAGCTCATCCTGCTCTAAACCCAAATCTGTGCCGCAAAGTCCAAGAAGGGCTACATATGAGATGGCCTCAACCTGTATCTGAATACAAATCTATGAATCTCTACCTCGTAGCCAAGTGCAAGAGTTGACCAAGTGGAGCCCGTGAAGTGCAAGATCCAAAGACAAGTCTGTTGTGCAGTGTGCTCTAGGGGACTCTCAAAAGTATGGCATCTCTTTGTCCACACAGGAGAAGGGTGGCTCCGTAATGAATATACACCATTCTATTTCACTGCAGTCAAGTTTTCTCTTGTGTGGCTAGTGTATCTTGGGCTGCCCACCCACTGACCTAGTGCACGTGCATTGTGCATATGTAGATTGCACTAGTCGGGGCACTTTCTCTTGTCCGGTAGTCCACTATTTTATAGGGAAAAATACCAAATTTCCCCTCTAGGTGTTATGGTTTTGGCTTGGGCAGCTTGAAGCAGGGGGGTCATGGATCACGATCCATGTTGGACAGGCCTCTGGGGTAAAACTTGGGGAGCTTGTTCGTGTAGTCTATCTTAACACACTACTGAAGTTATCTTCAAATCTGGACAAGTTTCTCTCTAGTCTTTCTAGTTTCCCAAGTTATGGCTTGATTTGGTCTGACTTTTCCATATTTGGTTTTGGTTGGCAATTTGGATCCTTGATTACGATCAATCTTGCTGGCCATTTGCACTTTTGATGGTTTGGGGTTGGAGTAATGCCCAAGTCCCAAGTATCTATTGATTTTTGGCCCATTTTGAGTCGGTTTGACTTCTCAAGTTTCCTCGCAAGTTTTGATCAATTGGTGAGCATTCCTTGACTCTCTTTTGCACTACTTCAAATATTTGTACTTAAGCTCTAGATCACGTTTTGAGACTCTGACTCTCTAATACTACTAACTTTGACAAAAGAAGCACTTTCTAGATCCAAGAATTAAATTGAAGATGCATGGCACATTTCTTAACTGATATAGGAACTTTGCATTGAAAACTGACAAAATCTTGTTGTGGGGGGCATGGATCACGATCCATGTTGAGGCATAGAGTCTGACCAAACTTCATGATTACCAAGAGTTTGATGCACTTTTCTACAAGTTTGGACTAAATTTTCCTTGTGTGGGTCAAAAATGACCATTTGGAGACTCAAATCCCAATTTTTCTTGGTTTTTGGTGATTACAAGGTTCAGTTCACCCCTAGTTTGTGGGGCACATTCCACAATGCAAGGTCAAACAGTATAGACAAAAATTTCTCTATTTTGGCATGTTGGGGGGCATGGATCGTGATCCATGTTCAACAATATTTTGCAACTCTAATCATAACAATGGAAAGGTGCTTTCTCAAAGAAAATTTTCCACAGAGTCACTTTTGGGATCTGAGATGGGGGAACACAGATCGTGATCCATGTTCCACCCCATCTAGAAACTTTGATTGCATAACCAGATTGTGCTCAGTGAATGGAACATTCCTATAAACTTATTTTTGAATTTGGACATGTTTGCCCATCCCAAAAGTCCTCTAATAGTTTACACAAATCCCGTCTTTGATTTGATTGATTCTATTTATTGTGCACTTGTTGGGTGTTTTTGGCAATTCATAAGTGTTCTATAGTTGAAGAGGATCATACCTATCCAAGCTGGTGAAGTATGGGTGTCTGATGTGGTTGTAGATGTTAAAATTGTTGCAAGGTGCTCTAGGTCACCAAATCTCTCTAGCTCTCTCTCTGAACTGACTGAATGAAAATGAGGTGTATCCTGCCCATTTTAGCTATATGTGTCCAGCTTACCCCAAATGCAATGTGCATACTTACCTTATTTGTCCACCTTTCTTATGACATACCACCTGCGACTCAGATGGTTTGTCATTTGGACTCTTGATCGCTATTTGCTCTTGATTTTGCAATTCTAATCCATTTCAAGTTTAGCGCAAATTTTGACATGCACCAAATCTTTGCTTTGTAGGTTTGGTGTTTGTTTTCAAATCTTGAATCCAAAATTCTTGACTCTGTTTATTAAATTTGTATCATTATTAGGTTAAAAAGGAAAGAAAATTACTCAAAATTATTATTATTCGATAGAAAATTTTGCCAAAATTATTCATCACACTCGTATATACATACTCTCAGCCTAATAATCTCCTTCGTCAAAATTTGTCGATATGGCTCAATACTTTACCAGATAAGAGTATACATATGCTAAAAGTGATATTAAAAAAAATTAAGCATTAAACACACTTTATACATTGTACATATAATCTCTCAACATCTTGCAATGTAATATCTTGCATTATGTTGCTCTAACTATTGTAGCCACTTTTACTCCCCCCTTCCCATTGTCAGTCGCCTCGGACGAAGGTTGGTGCGTTGTGCATGGGCGACAACAATGTGTCTATGCAAGGACATGTAAAATGGACCTATCTTGCTTAGAGAAGAGATGCATTGGGAAACACAGTGTTGTGCAAGATGTTAATATTGAACCAATTATTTAGTGGTTTTTGATGGTGAGGTTTGATGATGCGTTTACCGAACACAAGTTGTTGAAGTTGTAATGCCCTCTCCATAATTCTTGGTTTGGTGATGATTATTTGTGTGGCCAATAGATAATTGTGTTGGACTTTAGGGATCCATTTGAAGCTTTTTTTGGGAGACTATGACAAGATTTAGTTGTTTGATGGTTTGAGTCTCCATTCCCATTTGGTTGTTGTTGGTTTGTTTGGATTGCTCAAGTTAGCTTTGGGAATCCATTGGTAGTTGTACCAATTCTTATGGAGATCTACAATAGCTAGAAATATCAAAGAACTTCAAGAATTCAATTGGAAATAAAATGTGCATTTTTCACCAAACAACATCCTAGCAAATAGCCTTGATAGCCAAGTCTAGGATGTGACCTTCAGAAAGATCAAAAGAGGTCCTAGGAAGCTGTAGGAGGAATTGAAAGTTGAACAAAAGACCATAAGTCAAATAAATAGTGCAAAAGGTTTACTAGGAAAGGAAAACCCTAAGAACGTATTAGAACAGTTAGCCAACTATAACATACATAGCATGATTTTCAAAGTACATAACTAGAAAAACCAGATGGTACGGCTCTTGCCCAGCATGTCATGTTTCCAATCTGGAACAACCTTGTAAGTGTGCATCCCCAAAACTCCCAAAATGATACTCTCGTTGAGATCTGTATCTACCATGATGTGGAATCGATGTGAGCAGTGGTTGCCATCTATGTTAATCAAGACATTGGCTTGTCCCAAACTAACCTTGGTTTCTCTATAAGCTGCTCTAAGTTTAATCTAAGTTGTTTCAGTCATGGACTCTGATAGATACAGGTAGGTTGAATATTGCATAGCGTTGACATTTGCCTTCAGTTTCCACAAGTGCTCTTTCGGTTGTGTCATCGGCTAACTGGACATTGATCTGAACATCCATCCCGCCTATCCAATTTTGCTCAAAATAAAATGATGTAATAGGAGATGGTGGATGATGTTGTTCCTTGCGCTTTAAAATCTAAATCTTAGCTTCCTCCTGTACCCGGGGAGGTCACCTAAGAAAAATGTAACATATCACGTGAGTTCAACAGAAGGGTATTTAAAGTTCTTGAAACTTACAAAAATATATATACAGAAGGATACTATTTTTTCAAATTTGAAAAAAACTTACAGATTTTAAAAGAAAAGGGTACATTATATTCCTAACAAAATTTACAGATAAGGGGTTTTACAAACATGTCTTGAACGCACGTGATATGGTAGTTTTACACATAGTGAACCCCCCGAGCTCCTGTACTTGATCTTTAATTTCTTGAACCTTTTGCTGTCGTTCTTTAGCTAGATGCATTTTCTCCTGCATTTTTGTAGTGAGAGGTTGCTAATACTTCTTCAATCTGCATCAATTATCCAGTTAGACATAACCTCTCCCTCCAATGTTACAAGTTGGACGGCACCACTTGGTGATATGTCATTGATCACAAATGGTCTATTACCCCACTTTTTGAGTTTCTTGGAATGTTACTTAAGGGTGTAGACTAATACGTAGTCTCCATTTTGAAATTCTTTGCTTATAACATGTTGGTCATTGAACTGTTTCATTTGTCATTTTGCACATACATGGATGCAACTAATTTGAGTCTTATTTCTTCCAATTAGATTAGTTGGTCTTGTCTATCGGACAACTCATGTCTTGTCCATCCCAGGTTTTGTACCATGCGTAGTGTAGGAATTAAGAACTCTATAGGAAATATGGCATTTATCCCAAATACTAAATTGAAACGTGTTGTGTTCTGCTATTTGGATGCGAGGTTTTATTGTATCTCTTGTGTGAACAACCCCTTCCATTTCATGTGTCAAGCCATGTGAAGAACCTCTTACAACCTTTGTGTAAAGAGCAACCACTTGTATTTGTGCATAGGCAGCCACATCTTATACCCATGGTCAAAAGTCTATCTATTTGTATAAGCCTATATAGAGGCACATTTTGTTGAATAATTGTAAGCTTTATCATTTGCAAGTATAGTCTATATTTTATTGTGTAATAGTTTCTCTCTCAAGCTCTACACTAACCTCTCCAAGCATGCTTATGCCATGAATGGCACACTAACCTACCCACCTTAACCCTACAACTGGTATCAGATACGTGCTTAGATTAGCATCTCCTAATATATTTTAGATTCTAAGCATCCTCACTATGCTCGATTGTGGTGGCCCTCTCTCCCCTAGCCATTGTAATTGCTAATTAAATACCCTTTTCATTGCATATTAATCATCGTGTCAATTACATCGTTAACTTTTTTCTTTTCAAGTCCTTTAGTAATGGGATATGAATGTCAGTGCCACTACCCATGCTAATTGATTGAAAAGAAAAGATAACGGTTGTTCATAGTTGCATCGTAATTGGCATGTCATTAGTATCACTAATTATATTATCCTAACATAATTTGTGTGCCTTTTAACTTTTTTCTATTGCAAATTTAAGAGATCACTTTCACTTTCAATTGTGCATGCTCACAGTGCATAATTTTGGGCCCTCAAGCTTTTGAATTATCAGAGGTTAAGTCGCTTACGTGGGCTTTCATGTGTGTATATGTGTGTATGAGAGAGAGAGAGAGAGAGAGAGAGAGAGAGAGAGAGAGAGAGAAATTATGTGTGTGTGTGTTACTATTAGTGAAAATCCACCCATTGCTTCTACGGTGCCTTCTCTGTGCCACGTGCACGTGTTCATCAAGGAGCCCAATGGCATAGGATTGCACTGTAGCCATCTCGCTTTTAGTGGTTTCTATTGAGCCCAACCTTGCTTATTGGTAATCCAAATGGTGCTTCCAACTACCCGAGACTGCCTCAACAATAGTTGAAGACTCACAACCCCCTCTAAGAGTGTAATCTTCACCTATGCCACCTGTCACCCCTGCAATGTGGCCCCACCTATCGCCCCTACAATACGGCTTTGTTTGTCACACTTGCAACACTGCTTCACACCTACTCCAAGTCACCCTCTTGCTTCTTCTACAATGGAATCTACACCCTTGATTGTCATGCAACCTAGTGCCCTCTTAACTCACCCCGTGGCCTGCATACCTACCCAATTGCTGCTTGGTCGTTATCTGAGCTCGTCGACATCATTGTTGGAGTCCACATCATCTGACGACCTTACCAACCTCATGCTCAGCCTCGTGCTCACCACTCACAACATCTCTCAAGACCATGGCATCATCAAAACTGCCCAGAATCCTGCTCGTCAACACCATTGCTCTTGGCCCTCGATTTTCTTTTCCACGTTGCATCAGTTGTTACGCTCCCACTCGCTTCAAGCTGAGCAAGTCTGCCTTGTCTTCAACTTCCCTTGCCATACCAGTTGACCGCAATTTCATAAGAAGTTGAGAATATTTAATTTATTTCATTTGGGGTTTAATTTTTTTTAGAGGACATTCTCACGGGTTTATTCTCTTAGCTTGGACATAATTATTGCTAAGCCCTTGTTCCACAGCATAGTAGTACACCAACAAGAGCTTCAACATTACATGGGTTGTAACAAAAGAAATTTTTTGAAAGTAGAAAGCATCACTGTCGGCACTTAAGGGTCAATCATAGCATCATGCAATCACCACAACAAATGCGACAATTTATTTTTCCGGCAAGTACATCTTGCATGCTATCCATGCACACATGAAGTATCCACCCGGTTTTGAGCCAAAAGAAGAAGTAATAGAAAATGATCTTGCCAAAGCTTTGCCTGCATATGAGGTACCCAAGATCAACTAGATTACTCTCGAATAAATGATCAAAGGTAACTATAACGAAGGGATAGCAGTTGGGGAACTTTCCTTAACATATTCCAAATAATTTAAAAATCCTTTTGCACATCATCAATAATTTGAGGGCTTTTTTCCACGTGGTTTTTCCCTCCATTGTACATATATGTGCATTATATCTTCTTTGCATTTTACATTGGATCAAAACAACGACAAAAACATAGTCAACTATTTGGCTACTACAACAACAACCTATGGCAAAGTACCAACAACAAAGTACAACACCTTTTGCAGATTTGTACGGGGAAGAAAATCCTCCAAACAACAACCAAAATGTGGTTAAGCATTATCTCTTGTGTACCTTACCCTCTATTTGTGCCAGCAGAGGCTTGTGTGTGCCTACACCCTTTGTGTCTAAGGGAGTCAACTTTGTGTTCAAGGGGAGGCTTGTGAATTGTGTACCTCACCCTAGTGTGTTTTGAGGGGAGGATTATTGTGTGAGTGCTATGCAACCAAAACCCACATAGGGGAGGATTGTTGGGATGCAAGGTTTTGTTGTATCTCTTGTGTGAAAAATCCCTTCCACCTCATGTGTCAAGCCATGTGAAGAACCTCTTACAACCTTTATGTAAAGAGAAACCACTTGTATTTGTGCATAGGCAGCCACATCTTATACCCATGTGTCAAAAGGCTATCTATCTGTATAAGCCTATATAGAGGCACATTCTACTGAATAATAGTAAGCTTTATCATTTGCAAGTATAGTCTATATTGTATTGTGCAATAGTTTCTCTCTCAAGATCTACACTAACCACTTCCACTTCATGTGTCAAGCCATGTGAAGAACCTCTTACAACCTTTGTGTAAAGAGCAACCACTTGTATTTGTGCATAGGAAGCCACATCTTATACCCATGTGTCGAAAGTCTCTCTATTTGTATAAACCTATATAGAGGCACGTTATGTTGAGTAATAGTATGCTTTATCATTTGCAAGTATAGTCTATATTGTATTGTGCAATAGTTTCTCTCTCAAGCTCTACACTAACCTCTCCAAGCATGCTTATACAATGAATGACACACTAACCTAACCACCTTAACCCTATATCTGTGGCATCTTGTATACTACCCAATATGTCCATGAAGTTGAATGTAGTTTCAAATCCCATTCCATTCTGGATTTGTTGAAAATCTTTGTGCACAAAAATTTCAGTCCAATCTAGATGTGTTTAAGAGTCCCATGCAACTAAAAGTGCTTATTCTTGATTCAATACTTAAAGAACTTGACAAAATATTAATCACTACACTTCAAAGAGACAAGATATAGAATGAGGGTTCAAGATCGACACCCCCCTCTCCTCAAAGGAAATATGTTTCTCCTCAATCCAAGTACCTTAGATTGAGCTCAGTAACAATGAACCCAAGAGTGAGTTCAAGTAGATCATGCAAGATTTCATGTGCACATGCATAAAAACAAAAAACATAAAGTTGGTGCTCTCGGCCTACCCGTTTTCTTGAGGGTAGTATTGGGTTGATTTAGAGTGAAGCACCATAAATGCATAATTATGCAAGTCATTGAGTGTAAGATCCTCCTCTTAGCCCTTACTCTTGCTGAAATATCTAAGCCGTCGACTTTACGAATACGATCAAGTAAAGCACCCTAGCTACCCATGAGACGCTTTCGGTTTTCACCATGGGAACATGGATATAATCAATGCAAGGCTATCCATGAGACACTTTCCGTTTTTACCATGGAAACGTGGATATAACCAATGCATGGGATATTAGTTTTATCTCAAGAAAAAAATTGCATAAGAAAACAAAGAAAGAATAAGGGTAAGGTGAAAAAGTAACTTGTTGAAAAATAGCTTGTTGAATAAGCCACTTGTTGCAAAGTACCTTGTTGAAAAAGCCACTTGTTCAATTGAAAAGTAGCCACTTGTAGGAAAGTAGCTTCATACATAAGCCACTTGTTGGAAAGTAGCTTCATGCATAAGCCACTTGTAGAAAAGTAGCTTCTTGCATAAACCACTTGTCAGGAAATTAGCTTCTTGCATAAGTAGCTTGTTGGAGAAGCTTTGAGAAGGAAGAAAGCATATCAAGATATGCAAAAGTAAATTATCACGATAATTTAAGAGCTTTATCAAATTAAGCTTAAAAAGGATGCCTTCCCTACTCATTAAACACTTCGTTTCACTTTGCTACACTTCAATTCACTTTATTTCTCTACACATTTTGAAATTGCAAGCTTGATAGTGAGCTATGAAGGCCATAGCTAATCCTCCTTCTTCTTACACACCCTACACACACTTCTCTCCTCAAGAAAAGCCATAACCATAATCCAAATTACCATTACCCTCTTCACCTTCTCTCTCTTAACCTACAAACTTTTCATAGCTTGAATTTTCTTAATCTCTTTCTATTCCCATAGCCAAATTGGTGGTTTTCAAGCACAGGGAAGACCCTACTATCAACACATAAGGTTCCAAAACTTGAAGACTCTTTAAACCACTTGATTAATCCTCTCCACGGTAGTAAAGGTACACCTAAATCCCTTCATAAAGAAGAATTTGTTAATCATTCATACACTATTACATGCATATTTTACGATACACTAGCAAGTCCACTCTTAGGATCTTTGCCATTTTTACACTACCATGCATAGAAGGGTTTACTCTTGCATAAGCACTCAAAGGAAGTTTAGATTAGTTGCCCAAGGTTGTAAGTAGTTGGTGCATTTTGAATTTTTTGTGTGTACCATGCATAGATCACACCAAAGCAAAACTCATTATAGAAAGCATATGCATTGTTAATTTCAAGTTTGTATGCTTTCAAGTTTATTTTGGAAATTTGAAGGGGGGAGTAAGGGGATAGCTTCACGGATGTCATGACCGTGTTGTTTGAACATAAAACTCCCAACGCTTCCATGGAGATGCCCCATGGATGTCAAATGATGAAAAGGAACCAAAATGGGATTCATCGAAGTCGGGGATAGCTTGAAACTTACGTAGAGACAAAACCTTAAACTTCCATGAGATTCGTTGTTTTCTTAGGGTCTTGTTTGAATAGAAAATTAAAAGGAACTAGGAATTAAGGGTTTATAACTCAAGGAGCTTAATCTAAAATTTAAACTAGGATTAAAAACTTTACCAAGAAGATTGACGTAGATAGCCCTAGCATAACATAGCGATTTAAGTGTGAAGTTGTCTTCATGTTTGGAAAAAGGCTGACGCAGGTGTTTACCTGTAGGATACAACGAGGGATGGTCCTTTTCGTCTAGGACTGATAACCGCTGGTCTTTTCTTGAGCTCAGGGTTCATTCATTGCCCTAGAAATGGGATTGATGTTGGGATTAAAGCCCAAGTGGCCTCTTATGCGGATATGGCTGGCCGCCCGCCTAACTCACTTCCCTCTAACTCTTTGTATATACTAACTTATACTTTGTGAATACTAAGGAATTGGGAGATAACCCTTCTAACAGTTCTCTGCGTACTATACTGTGTAAGCTCACTGTGTGTGTGTGTGTGTGTGTGTGTGTGAGAGAGTCGATCCACGCTCCGCTCCGCGACTTCAATTGGTATCAGAGCCTTGGTTCAGTGCGGTTTTGCGCAATCGCGCGCGCGTGCACTTTTCCGGCAGATTCTGGATCCGGAGTTCGAAAATTCACACTCGGCGTTCCGGGAGCTTTTCCACGAGGTGACCTGATGTTTTACCCCCCTTTCGAAGCCGTTTATGCCCTCAGAATTTCGTTCTGAGCACTACATCAAAAGATAGATTTCAACCGCAAAGAAATCCGTCTTGTGTAGATTGGCAAGCAGGAGGTGGTCGACATCAATATCGGCATCGACATACATCACTTATTAGTCTTCAGAGCATCATCTATAGACCAGGTACACATATATATCATCAGATATATATATTGCAGTCTGCATTGTTACTTCTTGTGCTTGCCAGGTTCCAGGGGAGGTGTGGCCATACGACGGCTTGACACCACTGGCATGTATTGCAGATTGATGTACTGTGATTGTGGGTCTGCTAGTTGTGAGTCACGCTGGCAGACAGACCACCGCAGCGGTCATAGGACAGTGATTGGTCTATTATAGGATGTATGCTAGTTCTGGGCAGTTTGCTGAGCCATCTGAGAGGGTCGTGTGTGAGGTTTTTTGAAGCCAAGCACTGGGGGCTGGGTTACCCAGTGTGAGGTGGATTAGGTTGCTGGAGTTCCCCTCTATACGCATCCTCTTCGGTGACTTTTATCCCTTAGGATGTATGACTTTGTGTAGACACTGGATTGCATCTTATGCGTCAGGCCGTTGAGGCATTGTTCAGGGTTCAGTCTTGAGACAGATACAGGTTCTGTCATCGCCCAGAGAGGAGACAGTGTATGCTTACAGGACAGCATATTACAGAGATTTTTTAGATTTGTCACTGGTCAGCTATTTATGATTGTTTTTTGAGCTATCTTTTGGTTCCCAGAGCTCAGTTTACAGGGGAGACTCTGTCAAAAATTTTCAAAATACTGACAGTTCCTGAGGAGAGGTGTTCAGCTTGTTGATTACAGCTTGTTTACTGTGTACAAAGGCCAGTTTACAGGGGAAACTCTGCCGGATTTTTCTCAGGAGTAAGCAGTTTGGCAGATATGGCATCTTCTCAAAGTGAGACTCTTTACAACATAAAGAAGCTGGATGGCACAAACTTTCCATTCTGGAAGAAGCAGATTTGGCAGGTTTTGGTGCAGAAAAAACAAGTGAAGCCATTGAAGCTCAAAGGGGAGAGACCAGAAGGTATGGCTGAAGATGAGTGGGAAGAGCTTGATGAGTTAGCTTGTTCCACAATCATGCTAACACTGGCAGAAAATGTTTACTTCAACGTAGCAGAAGAGACTACAGCGTATGGCGTATGGCAAAATCTATGTGGTATGTACGAGAAACAAAGTGCTGCTTCTCAGATTTACTGGCTCAAGAAATTGGTGGATTTGAAGATGAAGGAAGGGACAGCCATGTCAAATCATCTGAATGAATTTCACACAATTTTCAGCTAGTTAACAGCACAGGAGATAGTCTTTCCAGATTCAGTGAAGGCTATGTTTCTCTTAATCACTTTGCCAGACAGTTGGGATACTTTTCGTACAGCGTTAAGTAATTCTGTCGCGCCAGAAGGTCTTACAAGTGCCAATGTAGAAGGCAGCTTGCTCACAGAGGAAGTGAACAGGAAGAACATTGACAAAGGCAAAGGCAATAGTGCTTTGGTCGTTCGAGGGAGACAACAGTTTAAAGAGAAGAAGGGTAAGAAGGCACAAAACCGAAGTAAGTCTCGTGATTCGAAGTCAAAGGATGACATAGAATGCTACCATTGTGGCAAGAAGGGTCACATGAAGCGAGACTGTACGAAGTGGAAACAAGAAAAAGGAAAAACAAAGAGTTCTGAGCAAGATGAAAAGAAGAGTTCAGTGAAGATTGAAGAGGTGAATGTCACAGGATCTGGTTCAGACAGTGATTCTGGTATAGCAGCTGGTGACATCTTCCTTACAAGCAATCTTGATTCTATTTTCTTGACTGCAGAGGATGGACATGCTATGAGTGATTGGATTATCGACTCAGGGGCATCTTTACATGTTTCTCCGCACAAAGAGTGGTTTACATCATGTGTGGCTACTAAAGATTATGTCAGACTTGGCAATGAGCAGGTTTGTGACATACTTGGAGTGGGAGATGTGCAGTTGAAGTTTCAGAATGGCTCTTCTTTATGGCTCAAGAATGTCAGACATGTTCCAGCAATTCGAAAGAGCTTGATTAGTACAGGGAAGTTGGATGATGCGGGTTATGTGACAGTTTTTGGGAACAGCGCTTGGAAGATCTCCAAAGGTTCGATGACTGTAGCACATGGCAGCAAGTCAGGAACTCTGTACACTTTACATGTTTCAGAGGTTAAAAACCATGTAATTAATGTGATTGAGCAGCCAAGTGTGTCACTGTGGCATCGTAGGTTGGGACATATGTCAAAAAGAGGAATGGAAATACTTTCTCATTATGGTTATTTACCTGGCTTTTCATTTCAAGATTTCGAGTTTTGTGAGCATTGTGTTTATGGTAAGCAAACATAGGAACCGCACAGATCAAAGAGGAATCGTAGGGACGAACGGTTAGCTCTTGTACACAGTGATCTATGCGGACCAATGCCTAGTTTGTCACTAGGGGGAGCAGCGTACTTTTGTACATTCATAGATGACTATTCTCGCAAAGTATGGGTTTACTTCTTGAAGCACAAGGATGAGGTGCTCAAGGTCTTTAAGACATTCTTGTAGCTGGTGGAGAATCAGAGTGGTCAGAAGCTGAAGTGCTTGAGAACTGACAATGGTGGAGAGTACATTTCCAAAGCTTTTCAAGACTTTTGTGAAGCAAAAGGGATTAAGCGGGAACTTACTGCACCATATAATCCTTCACAGAATGGGGTTGCCGAACGTATGAATAGGACCATACAAGAGAAGGTCAGAAGCATGTTGTCAAATGCTGAGTTGCTTGATGGATTTTGGGCGGAAGCAGTGGCTACAGCAGTCCATTTGATCAACAGGTCTCCTAGTAGGGTTCTGGATAAGAGTGCAGTGGCCGAGATGCTATGGACAGGCAAGGCACCTTCGTATAAGCATCTCAGAGTCTTTGGTTGTGAAGCTTATAGCCATATTCCTAAGGAGTTCAGAAATAAGTTAGAACCAAAGAGCAAGAAGTGTATATTTCTTGGCTACGAAGAATCGGGCAAGATGGGTTACCGGCTTTGGGATCCTGAGTCTAGAAAGCTTATTCGTAGCAATGATGTGCATTTCAATGAATCCAAGTTTCACGCTAAGCCAAAGAAGACAGAGGAGATCAGAAGAGTTGTCTTCAGGGAAGATGGACCTAGTGCTAGCACATCAAGACAGCATGGTCGGCTCAGGAACAGCCTATAGTGGCTAGAGAGGCAGAATCAGTTGTGGTGAGACGTTCTGAGCATGTCTCCAAACCACCTGATCGTTATGTGCCATCTCTAAATTATGTCATGCTCACAGATTGCGGAGAACCATCTTGTTACAAGGAAGCATTACAAGTGGTTGACTCGAAAAAATGGCAGTTGGCCATGCAGTCAGAGATGACAGCTCTGCATAAAAACCAGACATGGAAGTTGGTTAAATTACCATAGGGCAAAAAGGCTCTACCTTGTAAATGGGTTTACAGGTATAAGATCACCGCTCATGATAGTCAGCCAAAGTACAAAGCAAGGCTTGTTGCCAAGGGCTTTAAGCAAGAACAAGGCATTGACTTTGATGAAGTCTTCTCTCCAGTGGTCACGATGACTACATTGAGATGCTTTCTTGCATTGGTTGCTATATTGGATTTGGTGTTGCACCAAATGGATGTCAAGACAACGTTCTTGCACGGTGATTTAGATGTGGAAATTTACATGCAGCAGCCAGAAGGGTTTGTTGAGAAAGGCATGGAACATTTGGTATGCCAGTTGTTAAAGAGTCTTTATGGCTTAAAACAATCATCGAGGGCATGGTACCATAAGTTCCACCAGTTTATGCTTTCTCAAGGCTACAAACATAGTGAGTTCGATCACTGTCTATATACAAAGAAGGCTAAGGATGGCAGTTGGCTGATCCTTATTTTGTATGTGGATGACATGTTGATTGCTGGCAAACACTTGGAAGAAATTTCAGCTTTGAAGTCAAAGATGGCAAAATCATTTGACATGAAAGACATGGGTGAGGCAAGTCATATACTTGGTATGCGCATTGAGAGAGACAGATCAAAGAAGTTGATTTGGTTATCTCAAACAGAGTATATTGACAAGGTTTTGCAGCGTTTCAATATGGAGAAGGGAAAGGCATTGAGTGTTCCATTGCCACCATATGTGAAACTTAGCAAACAAGATTGTCCTGTGTCTGAGGAAGAAAAGGCTGAAATGGATAAGATTCCATATGCGTCTGCAGTGGGTAGTTTGATGTATGCAATGATTGCTACACGTCCGGATATTGCATTTGCAGTGGGAGTGGTTAGCAGATATATGTCAAATCCCGGCAAGAAACATTGGGAGGCAGTGAAAGGTATCATGAGATACTTAAAACATACAAAGAGTATGCGCATATGCTATGGTAGTCAGGATTTGAGTGTCAGAGGATACACTGACTCAGATTATGCAGGAGACTTGGATAAGAGGAGATCTACATCAGGCTATGTCTTTACATTGGCTGGAGGTGCCATATCATGGCGATCTCGATTACAAGATTGTGTTACGCAGTCTACTACAGAAGCTGAGTATGTTGCAGCAAATGAGGCATGCAAAGAAGCTATTTGGCTTGGTAGATTGGTTGCAGACTTGGGAATCAAAGTAGATATGCCAGAGTTATATTGTGATAGTCAAAGTGCTATACAATTGGCAAAGAATCCAGTGTTCCATTCGAAGACTAAGCATATTGATGTGAAATATCACTTCATTAGGGAAGTACTTGAAGACAAGCAGATACAACTAATGAAGATCCACACCAAGGACAATCCTGCTGATCTACTCACAAAGGGACTTCCAGGAGAGGGCTTTGTGCATTGCCGTGAGTTATTGGGCATTGGATAGATGGCAGCCATGTAAATCTTTGTACATTTATGTTCATAGATTTACAGTTACTTAAAGTGCCACATTGGACTTTAAGTGGGAGGTTGTTGGGATTAAATCCCAAGTGGCCTCTTATGCGGATATGGCTGGCCGCCCGCCTAACTCACTTCCCTCTAACTCTTTGTATATACTAACTTATACTTTGTGAATACTAAGGAATTGGGAGATAACCCTTCTAACAGTTCTCTGCGTACTGTACTGTGTAAGATCACTGTGTGTGTGTGTGTGAGAGAGTCAACCCACGCTCCGCTCCTCGACTTCAATTGAATGGGAGTGTGTCCCGGCCAGGTGAATGTGACCCGCGGATGCGTATGGAAATCGGCCTAGTCCGGGTAGGCTTGATGCCGACAGGAAAAGGAGGAAGGAAAAAGGATCCATGGAGGGATCATGATAAGGGAGGAGGATGTGATTTAATTAAGGAACTCTTCAAATTGTTTGGGACAAAGGAACCTTGGAAAGGCTAGGAACCTAAATGGTCTATTCCGCAATTGTCCTCATCAGCCGGACCTTTGCTCTTCTTCTCGGGATTATTGGTTTGAAAGGAACCTAAAGTAGATTATTTTTGAAGCCTTTCCCACACAAGATAAAGAAGAAATAAGAATTGGAATCTATGTAAAGGCGCCGCCTCCACACGTGGCGGAGGAGATAGGATACCCGAGTCCTAGGACGAGGATCAGGATATGCCTGGAGAAGTATATGTGATTGCTTGAAAGATAACTAGATAATTTTACTAATATTAAAGGAAAAAGGAAGTAAAAATATTCTATAAAGGAAAATGTGGGAACGACCTGATAAATGCACATTTGCAAGGGTATGCAATAGTTTGCATACTGCTTTCAAATGCTTGAAATGTATTCTTGGTTCACCATGATTGGAATACTGTTTTCTAGTATCCTAGTACTACCTTGTGAAGGTGCATTTATCAAACGGTTCGGTGGGTAGGCGGATTCCAGAGGGTTAATTGTTGGCCAGAAAGTTGAACCCAATTTTATGTTGTCTTAGCAACAATTAAGTCTAGAGCGAGGAAAAGGGATTCCGATCTACAGAGCGGGGAACAACTTGGGATCGAGGGATTCGTGTAGATTATAATACACTCACTTCAGGGGAACACATTGATGGTTGTGCTTGGTCATAACCGGGAAAAACGTGTCAATGACCTTGAACCAAGGGTGCATTAGAGAACTCCCACGAGTTGACCCTGGAGGGATGAGTTCCCAGTTAGTCTGATGACTTCGGTTGGTAAGTTTGATTGGTAAGCAAAGGTTATCGAGGCTAAGGGATCCGTATGAGAGAAATTGAATGTTATCACCCCCTTGAGTTAGCATCCAAGAGCAGGAGGAGTCTTGTCTTGCTGTCGGTCTCAAGCGGGAGGGATGTCGGAGGTCACGGTGTATCCATGTGGAGATGGTACAGTCGGTGGTCCCTGGGCATGGCCCTCACAAGTGGTATCAGAGTGCAGTTTCTGTCCTTGGATAGATAAAGGACTTAATTGACTCTTGTAGAAAATAGTAAGATAATGAAAAATAACTTCTCAAATTGCATAAAATCTTTCAAATGATGTGGACCTCTCAAGAAGAGGAAGTACTTGAAATTGTCCAAAAAACAAATGGAAGAACTTGATGTCTAGAGAAGTACTAAATAAGTGCTAGCCTATATCAGTAATTATTTCCCAGATGGAGAAGAGGGTGACGTCTTTCTCACCGTTTTCTTCTCTTGTTTTCTCTCATCCCTCTTTGAATTATGGTGTAGAGAAGTGTGCGATGGTCTTCTCCGTTTAGGGGGTGTTGGAAAGCATTTTGCCCGCCATATTCGTGGAGCCATCTCCGCTGAGGTGGCAGAAGTCTTTTGGTGGGGCTCTACCATTTAAACTTGAGTTCTTTTGGGAGATGCATCGTCAAGTAGTAGCTTTTTTGAGCCCTTTGCACGGATCCTCTTCTTCTTCCCTTATCGGAGAGAGGCCTCTTTTGGAAGTCTCACAAGGAGGCTTCCTAAGTACTCTCTCTTATTGGTGGGGACTTTGGAGAATCCCATGAACATGTAGCCACCGTTGCACTTCACTTTGGAGGGATGGATTGCCCATGGCTTGTCAAAGCCTAGTAACAAGGTAATTGACAAGCATAGGGGTATCTTTAGTAGCCTCTTCATTAGCAAAATCAAAGATATCAACATTAATTTCACTCTCTTTATTATTGTTATCCATTCTAACAACTTTTAGGTGTAAAATTTTTAAGTGTACTTTGGCACTTCAAGCCCTAGTTTCTACTCCTCTTAACCCTTTTAGAAAAGCACTCAAGCTCCTGTATCCATGGCTCGAATATCATTAATTGCAAGGAATAGAGGAGAGGGTCTTTCACCACCAAAACAACACCGACTCCTGTCAAGCTTCTAGTAGCTTAATAGTGGTTAAGTCGTAGGCGATCCGGAATCCACTATTAAGACCATAGCTCTCAACGGTGATGCCCCGTTATCTGCACGAAGGAGACGCACTGCAAGGCTGAAAAATCCCTATTTTACTTATTGAATTGCATTTAATAATACCAACCATTTATAGTTAGCTTGAGGACCTCTCTTCTTGAGCAAGAAAAGATAAACCTTGTGCTCTAATACCAATGTAGCATTTAATGGTCTAGTAACTTGTGTGTAGCAGAAAATAACATAGACATAGTGAACATTTCATTAAGAAGATTACTAATGAGCATATCAAGAGTGCTTGGATGGAGAGAGCAACAAAAGCATAACACCTAGTTAGATACGCATGATCAATACTTCAAAAAGAGAGAGAAATTAAGCTATTGACAATAGTTGAGGACCGGATTTACATGGAGCCGGTCCCCCCTCCAAAAGGCTTTGTATTATAGGTTTTCCCATAAAGGGAGGAATTTTACAATACAATACTTTGTGTTCCTTCAATAACTTTCTGGTGCAATGAAGATGGAAGCTTCAAGCACCAAGCTTACACTCGAAAACACAACGTCAATTCCCTCACAGTCTTAGACCCAAGACCTCAGACACCTTCGAAGATGGTGAGAGCTAGCAGGGTATGAGAGTAGATAAAGAGAAATAAGGAGTATTCTTACGAGAAAGAAATATTTGTCCTCACATAATTATTCTTAATAGCTTAGCATAGCTTAGTAATTAGTATGGTAGAGGAGATGAGCATGCATTGGAGCTTGTCTCTTGGTTGGATTTGCATCACAAAGCCAATAGTTGTTGGTGTAGGCCTCTCTTCTCACAAGCTTGGAGTAGATGATGAGCTTTCCATTAAAGCTTGAGAAGGAGATAGTCTTATTTACTTCACACATGAGCTTGTGTGCATGTGTGTGTGTGATAATGCATTGCAAAAATCAGCCCCCTCTCTCTCTTGGTTGATCCATCTTGCTAATTCCTCTTGCTGGCCCCTCATTCACTACAAGAGGTTTTGTGCACTTGTGACTTTTTTAGCGACGAAAATACATTGGGTTTTTATACTCCCCAGCGTCACTAAGAACGTCACTACAAGGGGCTACATCTATGACGTACCACCAATTTGATGTAGACTTTTTAGGATGAAATATCACCTACCACAGCCACATAACTTACATGAGAGCTTCCAAGCGCATAACTTATAAAATTGGATAGCTTCCAAGCACATAACTTACTTGTTGACAATGCTCGGGTAGTACAAAAGTGTCTCTTAGGTCGGTCCATTTTTTAGTTGAATCCACTTCAAGGAAACCAGACCCTCCTCTGCGCACAGTAGCGTTGCGACCCTCCATGTTTATCTTGAACCATTGCACATCAAACAATTTCACAAAAAATCCTCTATAATCGATCGTCAAAATCTCTTGAAGCGTGCCGAAGTAAGTGAGTTCCGCCACCACAGGATTTGCATCAGAGGACCGTCGTCAACTAGACTGTTCAAATTTTTCCATGATTCCACAATCTTGAGTCAAACGCTTTTTGTCGATTTGTTCCATCCTAAAATGTTGACCTTTACACCATGCTATTGTGTATGACTTATACTACAACCAACAAAGATTATGAGTGGACGTTCAAACATCTAGAAAGTCACTAGTTGTACATTGCAAGCTTACCTTGGTCGCTCAACCGCGAGAGTAGTCCCACTCCTCCTCAGTCACTTCTTCAGCGCATTTTCGTGCCTTTTCAATTGGTTGTGCAACCATCTTAAGCTCATGAATGTTGGTAGTCTCTCAAGACCCGCTGAATAATGCATCGGTAGTCGTCTTCCTCCTCTCCCCTCGATCCATGCCCTTTGTCGCTCTTGCTTTGCATCCTGGTATTGTGAAATCCACTTTTGCAGCATTGGATTGTGAAGCATGCAAAATTGATTGATTTTAGCCTCTAGATCTTCCGTCATCTTCTTCTCAACACCGAGATTGCACATGACAATCCCAGATATGCACTCATCATCTATGGTTCTCCATAGCGTGTCCCGGGCTTTATCAAATCCGTCTACCTACTCTCCAATGTAAACTAGGTAATCTGATACTAGCCAGCCTTCTGCCATGCTATCCTCCAGACATGCCTTCTGACGCACATATCCCTTAAGTGTTTTCATGAAACGTTCTAAAAACAACATCCATCTGGAATGTACTATGCCAACTATTTCCACCTCATCAACTATGTGAACAAGAAGATGCACCTGAATGGTTAGCATGGTAGTAGGAAAGTGTTTCTCAAACATGCATACAGCCTCCGCAACATTTAGTTTAGTGAATGGTATGGAGTCTACATTGATCTCCTTTTGTGAGATCCATTGCACCAACTTCGCAAGTTTGTAGATTGTGTTACGGACGTCAGGAGACAAACATCCCTCAATGGCCACTGGTAAGATAAACTGCAAAACACGTCTAGCAATGATATTCAAGTCCACACATGAATTTATTACACAATTCCCACTATGATATATGCCACTTCAAACATACATGACACATTTTATGCCAGTTGTGTGACTTCAAACCGGTAAGCTTTCCTTCTTTAGTGAAACACGTTCGGAGAAAGTGCATTACGCCAGTGGGGGTCCACATAGATCAAATGGTATCTTTTACTTTGCGTTCTTGGGCTCCTATGAAAATCCATGTCGCTTTAGGGAGTTTTATCAATCCACCGAATGCTGTCTGCGACCAATATTACTCCATAAAATCCACATTTCTAAGGTCAACCCTGGTTCCCAAAGTATCTTTCTTATCGGTCAGATGGTCCCATAACAGATTACCCACATTCTTGAAATATGTGCATTGGATTGAGCAAGTGATTGATCATGATTCGGGGCCAATATGGTAACTCGTACCATAGAGAGAGTCTCTTCATCCCTGGGGGTAAACCGTAATCACACATCTCCTTCTACTCTAACCATGCTTGTGCAGACATCCTCAGTGGCTCTCTTCCCAAAAAGCCGCCGCATAACACATGATTCTCTGGAAGATATGCTTGATGACCTTCATAGATTTTCTTCTTTAATGAGGGCGCTCTACGTGCATTCAGTCTAGGTCCACATGTGACACATACTTTGTATCCGCTTGTTTGAAGCCCTACATGTACACACATGACAATAGATAAGCTTGAGAAAAACCAAGATTTACAGTGCTTGAGTTTGAGTGTAAATCACCTAAGCATTCTGTTAGTCTGGGATAGTCATGCATGGTCCACATTAGAATGCCTCTAATTAAAGCATTCCGTCGACCTGTGTGTCAGATCATATCCACCACTTCTATGCCAATCCGCAAATGTTGTAGCTCTTCCAATAGTGGACGAAGATACACATCCATATTCTTCACTTTATACTGCCCCAACACAATCAAGTTTAGCCATAGGTGCCTCTTCTTGGTAGTCAACCACGGGGGAATGTTGTAGTTGACGATGACAATGGGCCATACACTGTAAGATGTTGATCTTTGACCAAATGGATTTACGCCATCCACAGCCAGGCCTAGGTACAAATTCCGAGCTTCCCTAACAAAATTCGGCCATGTTTCGTCTATATGTTTCCAGGCTGCGCAATCTGCAGGAATCCGTAGCACACCATCCGGAGATTTATTCTCCTCATGCCATGATGCTAGGGCGGCCATGGACTTACATTCGAAGAAATTCTTGATGCGAGGAAGCAGAGGAAAATGTCGCAAAACCTTTTGTGGAACTTTTGTTCCGTAGAGATCTACTCGATATCTCTCTGGAATCACATTTCGGACACTTCTCCATGTCTATGTATTCCTCTTCGAAAAGAATGCAATTGTTAGGACAAGCGTGAATCGAATTGTACTCCATCCCCAAGTTTTGCAAGATCTTTCTTGCTTCCTCTCTGGAATCTAGCATCACATTATCAGCTGGCAGTATGTGCTCTTTGAGCAATCTACACAACGAAAAAAATGTGGTACACTTGTGTACGTAATCTATTAGATCATTATACATCTAGAATTTTTTATTAAAGTAAACATATTGTAATAGATCACCTGAAAAGCGTTGTGATGCTACTATCACTCCATCCAAACTTTGCCTGCATGTTGAGAAGAACCAAGGGCACCTTCAATCTAGACACACGTGCTCCATCATAAAATGGCGTATCGGCTTTACTTTTCATATCATCATAGATAAGCCTTTCTAAATCCATGATCGTCTCGATCATTTCATCGATCTCGGGCTCAAACATTGCCTCGTTGGGAATGTGGTATGCATGATCATCCTCCGAGCTGTCAGAGGCTACATCTTGTGGCCTCACGTATGCTGCTTGACCAAAGCGCCTGCGAACACGTCTATTGGGTTGCAAGATTGCTGCATGTTGGTCAGCGTCACAGTCCGACGAGTTATAATTGGCAGCAACTCGATCTATAATAGATGGATTGAACTCGCCAAATTTGCGAACGTGCTGCAAAGAAACGCGTTGTCAGGAGTTTTTTGGAGCAAGGGATTGCGCATATGTACATACCCATGCATGGTGCATCAAATAAATTATTGCCCATTTTCCAGAGCCAGGTGGTTACGTGGGGCCCACATGTGTACAGGTAGGACACCATGTACATAGTGCATCGATTTTCATCGTTACTAGTACCATTGTGTTTTTCTACAATAAGGAGGAGTTGGTAGCGCATAAAAATTATCGAGGAAGCTATCCGCGGGCCGACGACGTGAGGTCAGCAGGTGCGTCAGATGGCATCTAGTGGCGTCAGGAGGGCGAACGAGGTCAATATTTGCACGTGGATGAGGACGGACACAACGTGGGTGTTTGCTTGTGAGAATTATGCAGAAAGGTCATCATGAGGACCTTTTTTTGGGGCCACTTCACGTGGTGGCGAGGTGCATTATTGGAAAAAAGCTGAGTGTCAGGTGTGCGAATGATGCAAAAAGGTGACAACTATGCACTGCGAGGTCAATTTTTGGCCTGTTCGGGGTCCGTTTGAGGTCATCTAAAAGGCCAAGGGTGCCCAACTAAAAAATCTAAGTGTGGGAACTGAAAAAACTGAGAGAAGACCAAAAAAAACGTGGAGAAGAGAGGAGGAACAGCCGCAGCTGTGTTTTTGCTCATTTTGGAGCCTGTTTTGGCCATAAACTGCTCATCCGAGGTCGGATTTGAGCACTTTGACATTGTAGACTGGGGTTTTGGGCCGTTCCGGACGCGATGGCGCTGTCCATTTTTCCAAATTCCTCACTCTTTTCCTGCTGTTTTTCTGTGTAAGTTCCTCCTATGAGCGAAGTTTCTGCTCCAGTTTGTGATTGTATCTGGCTTCTTTTACCCATATTGTGTGAGCTATTTTCCCCATTGGTGTTGGCCCAAGATCAATTGTATCTAAACATCAGAAATTCTCCTCTTTTGAGCTGAGTTTTTTTTGTGTGTGTGTGTGTGTGTGTGTCTGTGTGGAGTGGGCAAGTGGATAGTCTCTCTCCTCTCACTCCAGAGGTGTGTTCCCTGTCTCGGCCAGGTGTGTTGTCTAAGCCGAGTGGTGCCCCATAGTTTGTGTGTATGTGTATCATTCCAAGAGTGTGTGTCGGGTCACTATAGAGGCGCTGTGTGTGTTTTCATCCCGCTCACATTCTTTTGGTGCCCGCACTGAGGATCTTCTTCGAGTACCTTCTGCTTCGAGCTTCGAGCTTCGGGATTACAGGTTGCAGGTTGCAGATTACAGATTACAGGTTACAGGTTACAGGTTACAGGGACAGGTACAGGTATAGGTGATTCACACAGGTACAGGTAGCTGGAGTATAGTGATATACTAGCAGTGATGTCACTTGCAGTTGTTGTGGGTATGCATCACTTGGCGCCTATTTGAGCGCATTGTCTGCTGGATTGTACGTTACTTGTGGAAACTGCCATTGTACGCATTTGTGGAGCCATATATGGTTTTATTTGGAAGTCCCAGCCATTTCTGAGACTTGGTCTGGAAGATAGTCATTTCTGAGACTTGACTATACGCGATTTGCATTAGCTTTCGTGTGAGGGTTGATAGCGTGAGGTTTTTATTGAGCTGGGGGATTCTCAAATGTGGAGATCCTTTCGGTGATATAGGTAGCTGGAGCACCCTTTTTGTGACCTCGCCATAGGCTATGTACTAGTGAGTCCTACTTGATGCTCGGGTTCTATTGTTGACAGTTTATGCATACATAGACAGTCTATATTTTGGGTTCCTACTGCTCTACTTCTGGGGAAACTCTGTCGAAATTTTCCCAAGTTATGATGGCTGGTTTTTTGGTATTTTGAGCCATTTATGATGTTATGCTGCTGAAATTTTGGCAAAATCAGAGGTTGAGTCAGGTGTGCCTTCTTGGGAGCTTCATGGTTGGCTTTAATGGATGATCAAAATGGCCCTCAGTTCACTCCTTTTCATTTAACTCAAAGAATTCAGATTAATGTTCATGTGTCCAGGAAGATCTTTTTCCAGCAGCGCATAGTCTTTATGTTTGGGCCAAGAAGATTGAGAGAGATCCTGGAATGTCCTTTGCCTGTGGTAATTCCAATGATCAACTATGAAAACTCATTTGATGTGCATGTGTTTGTTCTCATCTAAAGATGAGCTCCATTGAAGTTTCTGGGGATTGGGTAGTGAAAAGTTTTGGGTTCTTGCACGTGTGTTCGAAGGGGTTCTCAAAGCATCATAATTTGGGTAGCCATGGCTTTCTCTGATCCCGAGTTTCATGGAAGAAGTGATGAAGATGTGGAAGAATTTTTGGAAAAGATGGAGGTTGCCTGCATTAGCAACCAGATTCATGACCCTACGCAAATGTTACGCCTTCTCCAAATTTGTTTGAAGAGTGATGCACGAGTTTGGTCCAAAGCATTTGAAGAGGAGTTGCGTATGGCTGATCCACCTATAAGATTGAGTTGGGACAATCTAAGGCACGGATTGGAAGTGGAGTTTGTGAAGATAGAAGACCCTGACAAAGTGTGGCAAGAAGTACAAGGTTTGGTGCAGAAGGAAGGTGAGCCAGTAGATGCGTACATATGTAAGTTTTCATTGGCATGGGAGAGAATGTGCAAGGCTTTAGCACCACAGGTACCCCCGCCTGACATGATGAAGAAGGACAGGTTCTTGGCTGGTCTTTGGGAGAATATACGTTGGAGAGTGGAGCTAAAGAAGCCTAGGACATATGAAGATGCACTAGAGGTAGCAAGGAACAAAGAGTGGAAGCTGAGGAAAATGAGCCAGTTAGGGGTGGAGTCTTTGCCCATGAGGTCTGAATTTCAGCCTATAGAGTCTTTACAAGGTTGCATGTCAGGGGTTCATCACGAACCAATGGTTCCTGTTACTACTCAGGTTATGCCAGCAGTGGTCACTACAGCAGTGCAAGATGATGGCCTAAGGCAAGACATGAGGCAAATGGTAGATTTGATGAAGAATCTCAGCCTAAACATGCTAAGTCAAGTGGGAAATAATCGAGGTCGAGGGAGGTTTGCAAATCAGCCAGGAGGTGAAGAAAGGCCTAGGAATGGTGTGGGACAAAGCAATGGTAGGTTTTGGAGGCAGACGTCCACATGTTATAATTGTGGAGAGTTGGGTCACATCAGCCCGCAATGTGATAAGCCACCAAGGATGGGGGGAGACATGTATCCATTGCCAAGACAGGTGCTAACTAGGTCAAATGATTATGGCATCGAAATTAAGGGAGACGAAGGAACCAGTGGACTGACCCAGGAGGAAAAGGGAAAGACAAAAGTGCTAAGTGTAGTCACCTTGGAGAAGGCATCAAAGCTAGAGGATACATTAGTGATGCCTATTGGGAAGAGGACCACAGAGGATAAGGAAGGAAGAAGTGCCCCAGGTCCTAGTAAGAAGAAAGGAAAGAGCCATGAAGGCGAGGATGTCAAGGCCAAGAGGAAAAGGAGAGCTCATCGAAAGTTTCATGTTTCAGATTTTCCACTAGGGGATGGGCAATTAAGCTATGACTTGAAGGAGGATCTAACGAGCAGGAAGGCAGATGTTACTTTTGGACAGCTTATAGAGATGGTGCCTAAGCTAAAGCGACAGTGGAAGAGGATGGTTAACCCAATGGAGAAAGAGCCAGAGAGAGGTTCAGTGAAGGTGTTGGCAATGGACGAGCTACCAGACATTTGTCCAATAGTAGATGTGTGGCATAAAAGGAAAAATTTGGGACAGGGTTATGTGGATGGAGGAGCCCAAATATACGTCATAACACACTCATGCGTTGAGAAGATGGGTCTCACAGTGGCTGGGGTGTCAGGTTTTCGGATCAGATTGGCAAACCATCAAAAAGTAAAATGCTTGGGTGTTGTAAAGAGCTTAGAAGTGGAGGCATATGATGCAAAGGCAGTGGTTGATTTTCATGTGATGCCAGCAGGGTTGGGTGCATATCCTATTATACTGGGCAGACCATGGTTACGTGCAGTGGGAGCTATTCAAGATTGGCGACATGGTACGATTAGCCTCTATGGAAAGACAGGTACCAAGAAGCTTTATAATATGGACACAAGGAAATGATTAGAGGAGATTTATGAAGATGAGGATGAGTCTAGTGATGAAGACTCTTCCACGGTGACAGATGAGGACAGTGATAGCACTACCAGCAGTGATGAGGATGCTGATGTTGCATTTCTTTTGATGGACAAAGAAAGCCAGGAGATTGGTTTAGTTGCATTTGCGAATGAGGTTGAAGATGAAAGTGAAGGGCCTTATGAAGTGATTGAAGGGCTGATGCAACCAAGATTTAGTTGTCAAAGAAGCAGGAATTAATGACACAAATGATTAGTGGAGACCTCTCAGCTATGGAGAAGGATATATATTTGCACATGCTGGCTAGTTTTCCTGATTTGTTCATTACTTCATATGAAGAGATCAGAGGGTTCAAGGGTGAAGAGATGCATATAGAGCTGAAAGAAGGTGCTAAGCCAGTGCGGCAAAGGCTAAGAAGGATGGGTCAAGAGCAAATGGAAGCCTTGCGGGTAGAGGTGGACAAGTTATTAAAGGCAGGGTTCATAGTTCCAGTGGAGAGCACAGAATGGATGAGTCCAGTTGTAGTCAGTCCAAAGAAGGATGGGAAGTGGAAACTTTGTGTGGATTTTAAACCCTTAAACGCAGCCACTAAGAAGAACCCATATCCTCTTCCATTCATGGATCAGATCTTGGATTCAATGGCAGGTTATGAGAGGTACAGTGTGTGTGATGGTTTTTCAGGCTATTTTCAATTGAAGATTGCTCTTAAAGACCGCACAAAGACAACTTTTATTACGCCATGGGGATGCTATTGCTACACAGTGTTGCCGTTTGGGTTGTCAAATGGACCATCTTTCTATCAAGAAAGAGCAAATTGGGTGCTGGAACCATTCATTGGTAGTTGTGTTAAGGCTTTTATGGACGACTTCTGTGTCTATAGCAGTAGGGCTGAGCATCATGAGAAGTTGCAGATGGTATTGGCTCGATATGATGAATGTGGAGGACAACTAAATCCAAAGAAATGTCATCTAGCATAGCCAAGGGTGAAGTTATTGGGCCACATGGTGTCAGAAAATGGCATTGAGGCTGATCCAGACAAGGTTAAGTCTATTATTCTTCTTCCATCACCTACGAGTACGAAGCAATTGGCAACCTTTATACACAAAGTGAAGTACATGGCAAGTTTTATTCCATTGTCGTCTCAGATTCTTTATCCATTACAACAAGTGGCAAAGCATGATCCATTGCAATGGGATGACAAGTGTGAAGAAGTGTTTCAAGAGGTGAAAGAGGTGTTAGGGGGGTTGTCAGCCATGCAGGCTCCTGATTGGGAGAAAGTTTTTTATGTAAATCCATCAGTAGGGGATGATGCCATTGGAGCCATGCTATTGCAAAAGGGGAAGGGCAGCCATTATATGAGGCCAGTGTATTGTGCAAGCCGAGTGAAGTTGGTAGCGGAGAGAAAGTTATCGGAAGTAGAGCTAGTGATGGCCAGTGTAATATTTGCTTGTCGACGATTTCGTCATTACTTGCTACCACGGCCTTTTGTTTTCTTGATGAGTTATGCCTTTTTGCCACAGTTAATTAATGGTATTAACATGTCAAATGTGGTGAAGAAATGGGTAATTGAGCTGCAAGAGTTTGAGTTCTCTTTTCTAGTGGAAGATAGTACAAGGGCTACCCTAGCTGATTTGTTGACCTATAAGGAGAATCCCCTTATTGTTAAGGAAGAGGTGGTGAGAAAGGTAGTTGAAGAAGTTCCACAGATCAGCAATGCACATGTGTTGTTCTTTGATGGTTCATACAGAAAGAGCCACGATGCAGCTTCAGGGGGAATAGCACTTTATGATCCAGAGGGGAAGCTAGTATGCAAGAGAGGGTTCAAATTGGATGCGCATAGTAACAATGAGGCTGAATATGCTACATTGGAAGCCGGATTACACATTTGTTTGAAGCATGGGGTTCGAAGGTTGAGCATAAAAGGTGATGCCTTGTTAGTGGTGAAGCAAGTGCTGGGTGTGTGGAAGAGCAAGAACAGCTCATTGAAGGAAATGTGCTTCAGAATTAAAGGCTTGTTAAAAAGGTTTGAAGCATGGAGCATCAAACACATTAAACGTGCTCTAAATGGAGAGGCACATGAAGCAGCTCAAGGAATGATTGGGGAGCTATTTGTGTTGAGGACCACTTTACCTCTTTATCATGGCCGGGAAAGTTTGGCTCAAGAAGAGGAGTTTTTGCTAACAGGAATCATTCCAAAGGAGATTCAGAAGTCTAAGGAGTATGGCTTTGTGCGTAGAGCATACAGGTACAAATTGATTGGTGATGTCTTATACATGAAAGGGACTGATCTCGTGTTGAGACGTGTACCTTGGCGGGAGGAGCTTTACAGAGTGTTGGAAGAGTGTTAAGGCGGTTACGCCGCTAGCGGAAGCTAAATAACGAGAACTCAACCAACAATAGAATTTGTCAGACGAGGACGAAGCTTGACCCGCAGGCGCATGGAAAAAACTAGGTGGGTGTCAAATCACCTACTCGACCTTCTAATGACAATCACTACTAAGGAAATCAAATCTAAGTTCTAAAATACGCAAGTGACTGAAATCCGTACTACGAACGAATGCTATACGAAACAGGATCTAGAATCATTGAATCGATCTCAAACTCAAGGGGAAGTCTATACACTAGGTAAGAACAACACCCTTAAGACTTGAACTGCAAAATCAACCTATAACCACTCCGTGCGGTAAACACGTATGAAGACAGGCCAAAAAATACAGGTGACCGAAACTTGACCCCGATGGTACTAATGTGTAGCTCTACTCGTTGTGGTTCTATAGATATGCTGCACGCTCTATTCCGACACACGAGTTGGAAGAAAACTCACACCGAAGCTCGTAGGAACTTACCACACATAGAAGCCGATAGCACGCACTCTTGGTATCAGTGCGTAGCTCTCGCCGTTGCTAACACAATGGCGGTGTCGCTTCTCCAATGGCGGCTCCGTAGCTCGTGTAGCAAGTAGATAAGACTCTCTCTCTCTCTCTCTCACTCTCTCTCAGACACAGTCACGGCGCTCAAAAACTCCCTTTTGATTAATAATCTGAATCCCCTTAGGTTACAAAAACTTTGGCTTATATACCTCAGCCTTGGAGGTGAGAACATCTCTAACTAATTACATCAGCAAGTGAAATTATTTCGGAATTACAAGCTGGAAACTCAATTGAGTCCCGTTACTTAATGAATGGCTCAATTCAAAATCAATGTTGGAAAGACATTTATTACAATCAATGGTTACAAAAATGATGAGTGTGAGCAAAAATGTGGGTGTGATCCTCTGCTGGCTCAACACTCCCCCCCTCCGCGTTCATGTCGTCCCTGACATGACCTTTATGCTTGGTCAATAAAGTCCTGTCGTCTTGAGCATCTGCAAATGTGATTCGTATCGCAGGTTGCCGATGGTCAAGGTTGGGCCGAATATTTTGCTTTCGTGGGTGAAAAAGCCGGTGTAGAAAGCTTCTTCGAATGTTTGCATGTGGAAGCTAGGCAAAAAACATAATCCTCTGGTATAGGAGGTGCAACACTTTTGGAGAAGGCTGCAATGAAAGGTCATACATCATATCAGTCACTGTGTCGGCCGTCGATAGTAGACTCGAGGTCGTGGCTTTATCTGGCGTGAACACTTCAATGCAAGCTAAGAGAGTCCTGCAAATTTTCTTGAGCATCTGACACGAAAGGTCAGGAGAGCCAGTAAAGAGCTTGATGGTGCCTGTTAGGGTTTTCACCATGTAGGCTTTACCTATTCTCTCTCCTGCCTTTGGTCCTGGCATCCTGGGGTAATTAAGCCAATTTGGCTTCTTTTCTACAATCCTGCCATGCTCTTTCCAGCTTCTGACTCTTGGCACCGGGCAGAAGGTTGCATTCTCCCGAATCTTCTTTGGTGCCTCCACCAAGTAGATGAGATAGGCTGGGTATTTGTTCAGCCAACCTTTCCTCCATCTAGGTTGCGAATCTACAATCTTCTTTGATTGTTCCTCTTTTGTGATGTCGCCTTCGTAAAGAGCGACATACTGCTCCTCCTCTATTCTCTTTTTTGTTTTTATCACTTCAAACTTCATCAAAGGGAAAGGCAGGCTGGGTTGCATCCACTCTTCATGGAGCACATTTGTGTCTAATCCCCGAAGTCTAATGGAGATGAGGAGTCTCCTCTCCCATTCCATTTCCGCCTTGGCACTCTCCTCTGCTGACTTTTCTATTTGGTCATGGAGCCTTTGTTCTTCTTCTTCAGAGATTCCTGAAGTTGAGGTCACCTCGTGAACTGGGGCTGGATCTTCAATTGTGGTTGCCTCTCCAGTTTCTGGTAGTTCTATGGCTGCTCCACCTGATTCTTCTTGTGGTGTCTCTGTCTCTCTTCTTTGTTGCTCTTGTAGATCTTGGAGCTGTTTGCGGAGGGTCTCATTCTCTGTTCTTAGTGTTTGATTTTCTAAAGTGAGCCTCTCCTCTGCTGCCAATGATCCCTCCGCAATGTGCAACCTTTGCACTTGCTCTAATCTTAGCTCTCTTTGTAAGCTTCGGACCTGGTCTTCCAGAGCTGGTACAAGAGCTCCTTCTTGTTCGGTTCCTGCTCTGCTAGCTCTAGGGGTAGTCCTGAGTCTAGTGATTGTTCTTTCTTGGAGCTCGACTCTTTCCCTTAGCTCAATGAGCTCATCTTTAGCCGCCTCCAAGTCGTCTTCCATCCGCTCCCTTGCTTCCTGTGCACTTGTTACTTCTCTTGAGGCCTCAGCTAGCTGGAGTATCAAGCCGTCTCTCTCGTTTTCCGCATCGTAGAGTGATGCTTTATGACTTTCAGATTCAGTCATAGCATCCTCTAATTTCCTCTGCAACTCGGCTTCCCTTTGTTTGGCTATCTCAATCTCCGCTTCCTTTGCCTTGGATCTTTCTTTGATCTTGTTGAGCAGTTCATGCACCATGTGCATGTCGTTTTCATCTTCATCTGTCAACTCTAAAGCTTTTTTGGCCACCACCTCCACTGGCTTTGGCTCTTCTAGTACGTTCTGCTCTTCCAGTTTTTCATCACTTTCTTTTGTACTCTTTGTATTTTCCTTTGTCCCTCTCCGATCATCTCGTTTTTGTAGGGTGATCCCATAAACTGCCTCAAGGGCCTCTTCTTCAGTGTACCCTATTGCTACCAGATCCTCATAATCGTTTTTCTTTTGCTAAATTGGATCTATCTCCTTTTCCTTGGTCCCGGCCTCCGGCTTTTCCATACCAGCCGTGTCCATCTCTACTATGGTCTCTTCCACAATGATTTCCGTCTTCTTCGGGCTGGGTACATCAGTAAAGGAGGGCTGATTGTCCTCAGTCATCTTGGCTTTCCCTTTGTTTGCTTGCCCGTCTTTCTCTTGAGGTTCAGTAGACTCATCTACTTTCTTCTTCCCCTTGTCGTCCTTTTGCAACTCAGATTTTAAAAGCTGTACTTCCTCTTCAGTGTATGGCTCGACAGGTTGCTGCTCCAGTATTGCCTCTGACTCCTCATAAGCTCTAATATATTGATCATATTGATCAACATGTGGCCTGGCTGAGCTAGTTCCGACTTTAGTGGGGTCTGGCACCCACTTTTCTTCAAAGTCCCCCTTTAGAGCTCTTTCCGCTCTAAACTGCTCCACTAGTCTTTCCATTCGTGCTGCTTTCTGACTTTTGGTTTGCTTGGGAGCAACCTTCTTCTTTGCTTTCTTCATAATCGGCTCCTCCACATTCTCTTCAGGTTCTGAAACTATTTATAGTTTCCTGCGTGCTCTTGTGGACGCCCTCTTGGATACTTCAGGCTGTTCTTCCTCCTCATCGGCTTCTCTAAGCCACTCATTCTGGGAGGGAACCTTTGGCCATTGATCTCTGGCTCCAATAGCTTCATAAGCTATTCTTGTCAGAACTTCAGCTCCTCCTATATACTTTGGCTTCTCGTTGTGCATGGCAATTACTTGCTCGTGTATGTGTTGAGCGTAATTCACCTCTTTTGGCATATTGCTCTTCAATGCCCATGTGATGGTAGTTGCAATGGCATGGGGTGGTGTCGTATACTTTTGCGGTCTTTTACTGCAAATATGGAGAAACTGGTTGTACAGTCGGCAAAGGGTTGCCGCTCTTTGGTCTGCCATATCTCCATAGGTTGCATTCTATTTCTTGGACCCATAAACCTCTATAGCCTCCCTTCTTTCCCTGACAGAGCTCCCTTTGTTGTGCAGTTTCAATGCATCTGCAATGAGCTGTGGAGTGATCTGTACCTCTACTTTCTCCCTATCTATTGCTGTCAATGTGGCTTTCCCATCCTTCTGAATGGATGTTGCCAACTCGTACACTCTTCTTGTATCCACACCTGATGGTCTCAAGGTGAAGAAACTGTGCAAGTTTGCCCTTTCCAGGTACCTGCTGATGTTCTTTGACCTGCTATAATCCACCAATTCTTGTGGGATCATCGGTATATCCACCGCTTGCCCTTGAGGATCTCTGAAAGTCCCCTGGTAGATCTTTATTCCCTCTTTCTCCAATACTGCTTCCTCCACCCAAGTTTTGGTTGGCTTAAGGGTTTCTGCTGGAATGTCAAAGGGTTCCGCTTCTGCAAGAGCATCTTTGATTGTCGGTCTTTTTCTCTTCGTTGCCGATGACTTGGCGGAATCCATGGATCCTGTAACTCCAATTTCAGAAGTTAGCGTCTTTTTAGTACTGAAAGCCGAAATGAAGCTTTTAACTATTCAAATTACTTGAAAATTGAAACATGAGCTATTCAGGGCCTAAGGATGCAGGGTAGGTGAAAAAAATATGCAAACTGGGCTCAAAATCATGCTGGAGACATCATACGCGTATGATGTCTTTTGTGTCAAAATGACTTCATATTGGTTGTGCTTGTAGATGATAGTGTATACATGAGTATCATATGCTTGGATTTGAGTTTGAATCCCATTTGGTCAAGTTTTGGCAAGTTTAGTCCAGTTCAAGCTCTTGGCAAAATTTTGAAAGGGAAATGGATTTTATGATCCAAATTGGATAAAACTTGGTGGTTCACCTTCAAATGGCATGTAGATCACTTCTGTTTGGTGGTTGAAGCCCTGAGGTGCCAAAATCACATAGTGAGACATCATACGCGTATGATGTCTTTTAGTGTATTTTTGGACCAAATGTCTCTATAAGCTTGGATATGGCTTTAGATAGGCTTATTCAGTGGATTTATGAATTTTGGATAGATTTTGGGCTAAAAATGGCTCTTGAGACATCATACGCGTATGATGTCTTTTTCATCAATTTTTCATGGGATTGATTCTGTGGACTAGTGAAGGACTGTCTCTACTCAAATCTTGGTTTGGACTTGAGTATGTTGGATTTGGGTAAAAATAGGCTTTGGATGAAGGATTTTCCCTCAATTGGGCTAATGGGGTGATCCACTTGACCAAATGGTTCCAAACTTCATATGTAGCATGTATTAGATATATATAATGGATGTATGATGTCAAATGAGCAGTTTTGGCTCTGTAAGTGCAAATAGACATCATACGCGTATGATGTCTTTTGTGTCAAAATGGTGCTTTTTGGTCCCAGATAGCTTATAGATGTGTTAATCAACAATCCTACAAAGTTTCAATGAGTTTGGAGTTATTTTGACAAAATTAGGACCAAAAATCAAGTTTATGGCCTACTTTGCGTCTTTTTGGTTTCCCTTGGGTTTTCTAACTCCAATTCTCATGATACTTGGTTCATAGGATGTGATTAACATGTGGAATGAGGCTATGCATTCAATTGTTGAAAAGGATGTGAAAATCATGCTGTGAGACATCATACGCGTATGATGTCTTTTCTTGAAATGTTGGTCTTTTTGTGCAAAGAATGCTTTGTGCTAGTGCCCTAAGCCCTGCTAACTAGTTTTCAACTTAAAAAGTCATCAGTTTAGCTAAAAAGCACCCTTATAGGCATTTCAGTCTCCGAAGTCGTCTTTTTGCCTTGGAGTTGAATTTCTTCAACTTTTCTTCTCGAGAGTTGCATTTCCAGCTCATTGGATATGTTGTGAAGCCACCTATTTGGTTGAACTTGACTTTGGCTCCCCGTTCTCCATCTTTCTCCATTTGGTTGCCCGAAAGCGTCTTTTTCACCATCGGTAAGTGAATCAGCTTTCTTTTGGGTTTTGCTTGCAAACATAAGTCATCCATGTATATTTGAAGCTGCTTGTGAAGTTTCATGTCATTTCGTCGTCAATTTTAGCCGTTATGCCAAAATGATGCTTTGTGTGTCCGCAGTCGACGAATCGGTTGTTCCGACCTACTTTTGGTGATCCAAACCCGGAGATACTCCATGGTTGCATTGCCCTCGATGTTGTTAAGCTTCCTGAGAAGTTTTGTGTCGTTTCGACAACTTTTTCCTGTTTGCCTCTTGCAGGCTCTGTTGACCTAGGGTTTTTCCAGTCGTTCTTTCTCGAGCTTTGAGTGTTAGCAACCCATCTTCTATACTAGGGTAACCCACCTATAAGTTCTTGCAAGGTTTGGTTAGGCAGTTGTGCCCCTACCTAGCGTTCTTCCCCATTCCCCGTCTGCTCTTGTTTCTTGGTTTTGGTCAGTTTTCGCGACAAAAGTTAACGATAAGCATCAAAAGCTTATGGCAACGAGTCTACCTCTCATGTCTGGTGTCCTCTGAGCTCTCGTAGCAGTCGTAGAAGGCGGTAGAAGGTCGGATGCTCCTGTGTGCTCTTTGCTCTCTCCAAGAAGGTAGTAGTGGAAATGAGCTTGAAAGTGATGTGAAAAATACTTAACTTCGGGCTTCTCGGATCACTTGTTACCAAATTTGACATGTGCTCCTATCTCGTCGTGAAATGCACTTTAGGATTTGAAATTTCTCAATTTGGACTCCGTTTGACCTGTTTCCGAGAAATCTGTCCACTTTGCCAAAATTCTATCATTTCGGGCTTTCCGCAACTTTTTCAGAATTGTACCCAATTTTTACCATGGGTTGCCCTTGTCATGAGGACCATCACCGTCTATTCTTTTCTTTTTTCCGATCTCGTTTCACCTGCTTTTTTATTTTTCTTTTACTTTTATCAAGAAAATCATAAAAAACAAAAGAAAATAGCAAATTGAAGCCAAAAAATTCCAAACATACACAATAAATAGCTGGTAACCCTGTGTATATGAATATACACTTATTTGTGATTTCTGGACTTGGATTACCACTTTTTTTCACTTTTTTGCTCCAAAAACACTCTTATTTAGTGATATTTACACGTCTAGAGACCCAAATTCATCATTTGATCTCTTCTTGTTGCAAAACAAGGTATATAAGGGCATAAATATTATCAATATCCGCAATCAAACATAAAAATTGCAAAATCATGTAAGACACTGCCCTTGTAATATAATTTTTGTTTTTCTTTGTTTTTGGCGCTTGTAGCTGCTTTGTAACTCCTGTATACCTGTATACCTCCCCCCCTCCTAGTCTGAGTCCTCCTGGACGACTATGAAGTGTCTGTTGGCGAAGCATTGTAGTTGTTTTGGTCATAAGTTCCCAATGCAATTGTAGAGCGATGATACAACAGTCTTTCCAATAAAGCTGCTCTTTGTTTGATTGAAGGATTGGTGGTCGGTTTTGGGTTGGTTTTGGCACTTTCGGTAGTAGAATCAGTAGATGGATTCTTCTTTACCTGTTGTTCTTTTTCACAATCCAAATCTGCTTCCGCTTTGCTTGTGCTTGCCACAAACTCTTTGCGACCCAAACTTGCTTTGTTCCGTGTGTTGATTTCCTCGCCTTGAAATACCTAGGAGTTTCCGTTGATTGTACTGAAGGGAGTTCCTGTTTACAAATCTTTGGGATCCAAATTTGCTTGCTATAGCTTTGTGCCGTCATGAACTTCTTTGGAATCCAGATCTGTTTCACTGTCCTTGATTGTCTGGAATCACTCTGTTGTCTGGTATTGAAGACTCTGCTTTCCACCTTTGTGTTCTCTGGCACAACCTTTTTTGGTCTCCATACCAACTTTGACTCCGTTTTTCCCCAAGGTTGAGCTGTTATATTATTGCTTGTCTTCCTTATCCACTGTTGAGAATTCCTCGTCGAAGAGTAATCCGGTTGTATAGAAACTTTTGGTTGCCATTGCTTCTTCTTTTTCTCTGGTTGTTGTTTACCTTTGTTCTTGGATTCTTCCCTTGGAGTTGTCTCTGATCCTTTGGTGAACTTAACTGATTGACTTTCACCTTCGTATTTGATAAGCACTGATTTAGAACTCCAGTCAATCATTGCATTGTATTGCTTCTGCCATGGTTGTCCTAGCAATAATGGATGTTGTGTAGCTTGGTCTTCAACCACGTAAAACATATGAGGATACACATAATGGTTAATCTGTATATGTAAAACTGTGCATCCGACAGTTTTGATTGAATTCTCAGAGTAACTCTTTAACTCTTGCTTGGCAGTTTGTAGTTTAGTGTCATTTGTCAATTGTCTATACAAACTGAGTGAAAGTAGGTTAGCTTGAGCTCCTGAATCCAATAGTGCTCTGGCTTTGATTTGGTTGGTTCCTACTTTGCATTCAATGATGGGTTCTTCTTTGTCATTATCCATTTCTGTTATACTGACTGCGTTTATTCGTATTGCTCCTTCATTGCGCTATTTCTGACGCAGTAGTCTTCTTTTCTCCATTCTTTCCTTTGCCTCGGCTTGCGCTTCCTCCTCAATCTTTTTCTTTTTCTGGACACGCAGCTTTTCTTGATGTATTTTGAGAAGCATGTCTTGGGTTAGCGGCAAAAGATACTTTTTCACTCTGCATCCACTAATCTAATTGGGCATTTCTTCTCCGTCTAATGTAGCAAGCTTGACGGCTCCACTTGGTGATAGATCTTTAATCACCAGAGGTCCCATCCTCGCTTTTTAAGCTTCTTAGCATGTTGTTTCAGAGTGTAAACTAGGACATAGTCCCCAACCTTAAACTCTTTAGTCCGCACATGCTTATCAAAAAATTCCTTTTGTCGCCTTTTTTGAGCGTAGATAGAAGCTACTGCTTTTAGGCGAAGCTCGTCTAGCTTTTCTAGGTCATCTATTCTATCAGAAAGCTCGTGCCCTGTCCACTCTAGATCCTTAGCCACCCTTAAGGTTGAAATCAAGAATTCTATTGGTAAGATAGCATTTAGCCCAAAAACCATGTTATATGGGGTCGTTCCTATTGATGTTTTATATGCTACCCTATATGCCCATAATGTTGAATGCAACTTCTGGTCCCAGTCAGTTCTCGACTCAGATACAATCTTCGTGAGGACCGTGCATATGGTTTTGTTTGTTGCTTCAGCTTGTCCGTTTGCTTGTGGATGATACGGGGCTGATTTCCTATGGATTACCATGAATTCATCTAGAAGGATCTTTATCACTTCATTTATAAAATGTGTGCCTCGATCACTCACAATTTCTATTGGCAATCCATATCGTACAAAGACGTATTCATATAGAAATTGTGCCGTGGTCCTGGCATCTGCTTTTGAGTTGCCTTTGCTTCGACCCACTTTGTTAGATAGTCTGTAGCCACAATGATGTATTGTGCATGAGTCTTATATGCAGGAGGTGAAATGGGTCCGACATAATCAATCCCCCATTTTGCAAAAGCTCTTGCCCCCATCATTGGTCTAAGCGGCATATCATCTCTTTTAAGTGGTACTTTGGTCCGCTGACAGTCATCACACCGTTTAACGTATTCCTCAGCGTCCATATGTAATGTTGGCCACCATATTCCTGCGGCTAAGACAAGTTTTGCTGTCTTATCACCTGAGAAATGGCCTCCACCTACTCCTCCATGAGCTTGCTCCAGGATTATCACATACTCAGACTCTGATGCGCAAATCCTAAGCTGGTTGTCTTTACCTCTCTTATAGAGTTGATCTCCTATTAAAGCGTAATCTCTAGCTTCTGTCTCTACAGATTTCTGACGAGCTTTTGACGTTCCTTCTGGGAAAGTTCTATTTGTGAGATATTCAACAATATACTGACTCCATTCTGGAGCGATCATTATCTGATATAATGTCGAATACTCTGCTGGCGGTTTTGATGAACATACAATACATACAGTGACATATTCATGTACGCTTTCTTTCATTCCTGGCCAATAGACTCCCAATTGTAACAAATTCCTATATGTGTTCCTTCTTGAACAATGAAATGCACATTCCTGAACATGTGCTTCGCGCAGATATATATTATATTCCTCAGGATTGATGCATAGTCGTAAAACATGATCATTTCCCAATTGATACAACCTTCCTGCAACCAATTGAAGATTCTTGGATTGCTGAATAGCAATATGTTTCTGGTTGTATTCTCTTCTATCGAACTCTCCTCCATAGGTTAATAGGTTAACGACATTTTGAGACCACTTCGGTATCATTTCTATGTTGAACAAGTACGCGTCTGGCATGTCGTCATCTACTCCTATAGGGTCTTCTCCATTCGTCAATCGCGAAAGATGATCAGCTCTAAGATGTGTTTTTCCTTTCTTTACTACTACCGTGAAGTCGAATTCCAGTAAGATAATGAACCATCTCACTATTCTCCCGGTATTGCATGGTTTATTCACTAGGTAGAGCAAGGCTTGGTGATCCGTAAAAAACACAAACTTGTTGGCTAGAAGATAATGCCGAAATTTCTTCACAGCATATATCATTCCTAATCCTTCTCGCTCTGTTGTGGTGTAATTCTTCTCTGCATTGTTGAGCTGTCGACTGGCGTAACAGATAGGAAAATCCATGTTTCCTTCTTCTGGCTGAGCCAGAATGCATCCTATTGCATATGCCGAAGCATCTATATGCACATGGAATATCTTCTCCCAATCTGGTGATTTCAAGACTGGAGCAGTAATGAGTGCCTCTTTCAATTTCTTGAACGATTCCTCACACTCCTCTGTCCATTCAAAGTTCACTATTAGCCTGTAAAGTGGTTGGCCTATTATAGCGTACATGTAAATGAATCGTCTATAATATCCGCAATGTCCCATAAAGCTCTGTACTTGTTTCGCATTGGTTGGTCTAGGCATATCCACTATAACTTTTATCTTCTCTAAATCCGTGGATATTCCGTTTTGTGAGACAATATGTCCCAGAATTCTGCCCTGTCGGACCATAAACACACATTTCTCAGGATTGAGACAAATGCGATATGTCCTACATTTCTCAAATACTTTTCTTAGGTGTTCTAGATGCTCATCTCTCAGAAGAGAATGTACACATAAGTCATCCATGTATATTTCTAGAAACAACCTTAAGTATTCTTTGAAAGCATGCGTCATCAGCCTCTGGAAGGTTGCGGGAGCATTGGTTAGACCAAAAGGCATAACCCGATAAGCATAAATTCCCCACTCCGTTGCAAAAGCTGTTTTATGTTGATCTTCCAGTGCTATGGCTAGCTGGTTATATCCTGAAAAACCATCAAGAAAAGAGTATGCTGTTTTCCCTGATACACGCTCTAGAACATGATCAGTTATCGGCAAGGGATAATTGTCCCTGATTGTTGCAGCATTCACTTTCTTTAAGTTGACACACACTCGGAGTTTTCCGTTCTTCTTGGGTACTACCACAATTGGAGATACCCAATCGGTGTGTTCAATCTCGTATATGAATTCAGCTTCCATTAGCTTATCTATCTCTTCTTTGATTCGCTTAGCAAACGTATCATTATATGTGTATGGTCTCTGTCTGCTAGGCTTTGCGTCTTGTTTCAGTGGGATTGTGTGTTGGCATATCGATGGGTCAACTCCCTTTAAGTCCTTATAAGACCATGCAAACACATCCCTATACTCTCTGAGAAGACTCAAAAGTCTCTCTTCCTCGCCTGGAGACAAATCTGTGGCTATGTACACCGGTCTAGGTGGCTCACCTGGAGCTGCTAAATCAACTTTTTTTGCATCCTCCGGTCCGTCATAAGATTCGTTCTCCTTTCTCTCTCGAATAGGTGGGGTTAATACCACCTTCCTATCCTCTATTGTGAATTTCCTATAGTGAGAGGGAACATCCATGTTTTCCTTGATTTTGGCGTTTTCGTCCTCTCCACTCTCAATTTCTGTCGTCCAAACTTCTTTCAGAGTTTTCTTGAGCTCTCTGTACTTGTTTCTACGTTCTAGCTTGGACTCCGTGTGTTCTCTGTTGCGCTTGTTCTTTTCTGATTTTTCTGTTTCTGTTTTCGTTCCATTCCTTTGAACTCGATTTCTTGAGCCTCTTTTGTTTTTCGTAAGCTCTTTTGATCATTGCCTCTCATTCTTCCAGAAATCTTGTCCTTAACACAATCTTCCGCCTTTACTAGCATTAGGAATTGATTTTTTCCTCTTATTCTAGGCATCGGATTGGTTCTAACCCCCTTTGTTTTTCTCTTTGCTCTATAGCGTTTCTGGCGTTGTTTAGTTTGGTTCGGAAAATCATAAAATCGGACATCCGTTATAGTTTCTTCGTTTCCGCTTGAATTGTCCGTTGACTCGTTGTCTGCTTCATTTCCCCACTCAGGATGATCGGGAATGTCGTGAAACACCTCTTCTTCATCTTCCTTTTCCAGTGTATCGTTCTTTTCAGTTTCTTTTTCGAGTACAGTTCTCAACATGAAATACGGAACCACGTCGTACCCGTCCTTGTCGCAAAATTTCGTTGTGGGACCATCCGGAATTGCACAAACATCTAGGGTTGCTAGAATGTGTGTCCATTCTAATGGTTCAAGCGTGTCCTCTGGAAAGGGTTCTCCTATATAAGTTTCGTCTTCGATAGCCCTTTCTAAAACATATTCTTCTCGTTTCAGACTTCCACATTTCGAGGCTCCACACATCCATAACTCCTTGGGTTTACCTAACCAAGCTGGAAATTCGGATCCCGCCAAAGTAGCTGAATCAAACTCCTCTACCGGTGTTCGGTTCACATCTTTGTAGCTATGGTCTTTCAGGTTCACACGTGTAGTGGTTTCCATATTTCTCAGGTATATGTGATCGTAGCCCCAATCCTGGACCATTTTCAACTGTCTCATGAATGGTCTTCCCAATATGATATCATAGTTATTCTCCTTGCCAAAATCGACAATAGCAAAAGTATGTTCGTATTCAATGCCGCAAGAAGTCACTACAACTTTCTCTAATAACCCCATAGGTTTCTCCATGTGTCCATCTGCTAATTGGAGTTTCAACCTAGTCTTCCTTATTGCTGGTTTCCCCCATTTTTTCCAGATTTCTTTTGTAGCAATGGCTACCCCAGCTCCGCTGTCTAGTATTGCCATCGTGTTTACTCCTTGGAATTCAACTGGTAAGGTTGTATTCCCCTCTTCACCTTCGCAATACTCTCCGACCTTGTTTAAGGGTACAGGCTTAGCGTTCTTTTGTGGTTTACTCAGCTCTTGTATACCCTCTTTCAGTCTCGATGTTGGGTCTTTTATCCCGAATTTCTCCAAGCATTTTCCTACAGTGGTCCACATATGTGGTCTTAGCCTCAAAAGCTCAGCTAGAGTGATAGTGCATGTCACTGGTGTTGACAAGATCTCTATCAATCCTTGCGAGTCCATGACTTTTTCTGATGAGATTCTTCGTGAGGGAAGTGCTCTAGTCTCGGATTTTGCTTCATACTCTCCTAAGTATGAAGGTAAGGTATTCAGTGAGTGAGGTTTGCTCTCCATTGTTCTAACAGAGCCCCCATCTCCCCAGTAAGATTGCAGATCCAAGTCCACTTGAGATCCTGCCTCAAATTCCACTATGGGAGGTTCCTGATGTCCTTTTCCCAATTTGTCTGATTAGCTTGGCAACTTAGCTCGTTTGCAAAGTTTGCCTCTCTCACTTGTTTCCAAAATTCATTGTAATCCTCATCTCTTCCGTAAGACCTCTGTATGACTGGATGAAAACTCTCTATCTCCTGATCGGTTGTGTTCAACACTATGCGGTCATCCTTGTGTGTATTTTCAGGCTTTTGTGCACTGGGAGTCTTTTCAGCTACCCGTGAAACAATAGTCTCTTGCTGAATTGGGTTTTCCGTTCCACAATTCATTGTTTCTTTTGGTGGTTCTAATAAGGCTTGTGCAGTCTCGATCATTCTCTGGCACATTTCAAGTCTCTGCTTTTCCAATTCCGTGTTTGGGTATGTCATCCACCTCTGTTCTTGTGTTTGGTTGTTCTTTAACCTAGCTTCGTAAGCTCTCATCAGTGCGTCCAATGGTTCGTGTACTTTGTCGACTAGCACTGATCCCCTTGAGCTTAAGCTCGTTGTTTCTTTGATACTCTTTTGTTTCGTTCTTTCCGGGCTCATCTCTCGTTTCCCGTTTTGACTCTCAAGTTTTTCTAATCTATCTTTAGTTCTCTTTAGTTCCTCAGCTAGAATAGCGTCTTCACGTTCTTTTCTCAACTTCATGCGTGCTTTTCTAGCTTTCCATGTGTTTTTCTGACTCCGCGGTCCTGGACTAACCATTTCAGTCGCTAACTTTCCATTCTCAGGTTCTCTAGTGGTTTTCTTAGCTTGAGCTCTAGTAACAACTTGCGTTGGTATCAGAGTTTCATTTTCAGACCCACTGCTGGTAGGAATAGTTTCTAGCATATTCAATGTCGTCTTTTGCACTTTGTTTGGATTCTTTGAACAATCCTCAATGAAGTGAGTAACCCCACACTCAATGCAATAAGCGTTGATTCTAATGATTTCCGTATGTGGGCAAACATTCATCAGATGGTCACCTCCACACTTGTAACAGGGTCCTAGTGCTGGTCTTGGTCCCATTTGATTCGTCCTTTGTGGATAGGATGGTCTTTGTCCTGTTAACCCTCCATGAGCTATGAACATCAATGTTCTTGCGTCCAAATTGTACCTCTCTTCATCAGAAGCACTTGTAATTGTTGGTATTCCAACATTCCCAATCATGCCCCATGGTTCTGGTTGTTTGGGTTCTTCTGGTGGGTAATACACAATTGGAGACATGTGTGCACCAGATTCTTCATAATAGGCTTGAACAGGCACTAGGGCTTGTTCTTCCTGATTCTCTAAGGTTGGTGCATATCTAATGCCTACTGGTCTTGCTCCTGGTAAAGGTGGTTGTTGTCCCAATACCGGTTGCGGTCTTTCTATCCCCATAGGTCCTGGCACATTTCCCGTTGGGTATCGAGGTACTGGATGTACTTGAGGTGGTGCTAATTGAGCAGGAGGTGCATACTGACGCTCCCTTACATACCCTTTGTTATAATAGCACTCCTCTATTGGATGGTTTGTCCATTTTTGTTCAACAGCACACCATTTCAGTGTTTTTGGCAATGGTTTTTGGTATGGTGCCATCCTTTTTAGAGCATCTTCTATCATTTGCTCTACATTTGGCATGGTTGTTGTTTGAACATTCTTTTTAGTGGTAGTCTTGCTCGCTACGGAGGAGGAGCTACTGGATGCAAAATCTGTATTCGCTGACACCTCTCCATAAACCTTACAGTTATCCACTAAGTACAATGCCTCTCTCGTTACTTGCTCGAAACTTGTACAAGCTTTCAAGTGCAAGTCCTTCTTGAGAGTGTCGTTTCTCAGTCCCTCAATAAAGAGAACAGATAGTCTGTCATCTTGTGGTCGTTCACGTACTGGACATCTCTCAATGTATTGTTTGAAGCGAAGTGAAGCTTCCTTCACTTTTTCGTGTTCTCTCTGTTTAAAAGCATATATTTGTGAGACCGTATTGTGCTTAATCCCTCGTTTTGAGAATTCCTCAGCAAACTCTCTTAGCAAATGGTCAATTTCATGGAATCCCCCTATGTTCAGTGGTTGAAACCATGTCAATGCCGTACCTTCTAGAGTAAGACCAAATCCCTCGTATTGTGTATGGAAATTTGTTATCTGCTCACTCTTAAGACTTGCTTAAAGAGTGACACATGTGCATACGGATCTCCCGAACCACCATACTTCTTTGGCATACACTTCGCTACTTGAGATGGTCTCATACGTCTATGGTCTGCTACCAATCTCATTGCTGTGTCCCGGCTAAAGCTTTCTCTAGCATCATGGACTTCATGGGTTACCCTTGTCGGTTCCCCTGCCCTGAATCTACTACTAGGAGGTAAATGTGATGGTTCCGCTTCGAACCTTGGACCTGGAGTGGTATACGTGGGGATTGGAACTGCACTACCTCGATTCGTATCCATTGACTCTCTGGAATGTAATGATCCCATTGGTCCGGGTTTCGAGTACTGAGGTTGACTGAAAGAGTCAGCAGCCTGAGTTCTTTGTCCTCCTGTCGTCATTGGGTTTTGCCCTCCATTTGTTGGTGCTGGTCTTTGTGAGCTAGAAGTAACATAATACTGATGTAGTGGTCCCCCAAAGTATGTATATCCTTCTAATTCTTTCTTGCCCATTGTTGAGTATTGCCTGCCATACTTGTCATAAGCGGCAATTTTCACTTCCGATCCCTCTGTGTAGGTAAAGACATAAAGTCTTTTTTGGTCTGTCAACTCTCCAGTGTAGGGTTCTTCACATCTATAATAGAGATCTTGCTCCCCATTATTATATTTATATAGCCCCACATAGATGTTATCAGTGTTAATCCTTGTAGTTTCATTCTCTCTTCTTAACCTCGCATCAGGGAAGTTCATTATTGGTGCTTTCTCCTCAAGTTATTCATCTACTTTGGCCTTGGTGCCCATCAATCCCCACTTGTCCACAATGTTAGGGTTTAGGACTACCAAGTACATGGTACCCTTGTCATCTAGATATCTATCTCCGCTATAGCTCACAGGCACTAAGTCCTTGAACTCACTAGGTCTCTCTTCTATCTTTACACAATAGCGGTCCATTCCATCTTTGTAGATCTTGGCACCTTGCTCATTGTCGTACTGGTATTTTATGAACAATAGCTTCATTGTGGCGAAAGGGTTTGATGATCCTGCTGCCATATTTTCTCTGTTGTTCAGGTTGAAGTGTTCCAAGTGTTCGGTGAAAATCTCGTAAGATCTCTCCGAAGAAGTATCAGAAACACTTCCTTCAAAGATCGGCTCTAATGGTTGCACCCAACTTTGGTTTACACTTCCCTCGGTTGATATGACACTTGCTGGTTCCCCTTGTTTTGGTTGGTTATTCTGGAGGTTCCTGCCCGATCTCAAATTCATCAATTCCCCTAAAGGACTTTAACTTTTCCGTCTCAGCAATTTGTTTTCCCCAAGTTTTTGTGGTCAGAATTGATCCAAACTGATTGATACTTGGTCAATTGTTTAATCTTGTCAGTTGGACAACTTCTGTTTCATCAAGTGAGAATTTTGTTGCAGTTATGCTGAAAAAGACATTATACGCGTATGATGCCTTTTTTCACAGATTTAGACTATTTTGGTTATGCTCACTCTCAGTAGCCCCCTTATGCTCTTTCCACTCACAAAATTCAGTTTGAACTCTGTTTGAGCAAGTTATGGCTAATTTAGGCTTTTCTTGGCAATTTTCCGCTTTTGACTTGTTTTTTGGGTCAATTGTGATCCAAATGGGATGAAACTTGAAATATAACCTCTAGACAGCTATTACAATGGATCTGTGTTAGCAAAGTATCAAAATATGTCCAAAATTAGGTCAAAGACATCATACGCGTATGATGTCTTTTTCATCAATTTGGGTCAAAACTTGATATTTATGCTTTCTACAGTGCTTGTAACAATCTTGTCAAGTCAGATATAAAAAATAAGCAGTGGATGTGCCAAAAGACATTATACGCGTATGATGTCTTTTGTCCCAGATTTTGACTATTCTTCGTTTTAAGCCTTCTCCAATGTTTACAATTGAGTTTCAAGTGTTTTTGTTAGGTTTGAATGTAAAAACAAGATCTGAATCCAAAATTTCCTATTCTTTACGTTTCCTGGACTCCGACTTGTCTTTTCGGGTTTCTTTGAGTGTTAATGCTCTTGTTTTAAGTTGAAATTAGGGTATAACCCCCCTTTTGAACACTCTAGTAAAGTCAAAATTTCTGTTTTGGTCTCTGTTTGGTCATTTAGACATCATACGCGTATGATGTCTAAAGTTGCAGATTTCTAGTTTTTTGGCACAGAATCCTTCCTAAAGCTTTCTCTAGTGCTCAGCAACTCACAGATACACAGAAAATTTCTCTGACTTTTGTTTATTGCAAGTTTCACTACTAACTCGACGGTTTAGTGATCTAACATGCAATCAACCACATCAAGCAAATACTCCAATGATTATTAGCTCTAGATCAGGATCAAATGAAGTCCTACCTAAGCTATTCCTAATCATAAAATGGGTTTGGTAATTGTGACTTTAAAGATATCCACTGTCACTCACGGACTAGCAAATTCTTCTTCTATCAACAACTACTCAACACCAACAAAACAACAAACAAATCTAAGCTAAACTAAAAATACTGTCAACACGGAAGACCCAGGAATACCCCACTTCCTAGTATCTCTCGAGATCTTCGGAGTCCACCACTCCTAGATCTTTTCTAACTAAAGTATACAAAGTAGTTTATACGACTCACCTCATAGGATTAGTCTAAGGTCACCTACTTAGGGCTCTCGTCCCCGGCAGCGGCGCCAAATGTTAAGGCGGTTACGCCGCTAGCGGAAGCTAAATAGCGAGAACTCAACCAACAATAGAATTTGTCAGACGAGGACGAAGCTTGACCCGCAGGCGCATGGAAACAACTAGGTGGGTGTCAAATCACCTACTCGACCTTTTAATGACAATCACTACTAAGGAAATCAAATCTAAGTTCTAAAATACGCAAGTGACTGAAATCCGTACTACGAACGAATGCTATACGAAACAGGATCTAGAATCATTGAATCGATCTCAAACTCAAGGGGAAGTCTATACACTAGGTAAGAACAACACCCTTAAGACTTGAACTGCAAAATCAACCTATAACCACTCCGTGCGGTAAACGCGTATGAAGACAGGCCAAAAAATACAGGTGACCGAAACTTGACCCCGATGGTACTAATGTGTAGCTCTACTCGTTGTGGTTCTATAGATATGCTGCACGCTCTATTCCGACACACGAGTTGGAAGAAAACCCACACCGAAGCTCGTAGGAACTTACCACACATAGAAGCCGATAGCGCGCACTCTTGGTATCAGTGCGTAGCTCTCGCCGTTGCTAACACAATGGCGGTGTCGCTTCTCCAATGGAGGCTCCGTAGCTCGTGTAGCAAGTAGATAAGACTCTCTCTCTCTCTCTCTCAATCTCTCTCAGACACAGTCACGGCGCTCAAAAACTCCCTTTTGATTAATAATCTGAATCCCCTTAGGTTACAAAAACTTTGGCTTATATACCTCAGCCTTGGAGGTGAGAACATCTCTAACTAATTACATCAGCAAGTGAAATTACTTCGGAATTACAAGCTGGAAACTCAATTGAGTCCCGTTACTTAATGAATGGCTCAATTCAAAATCAATGTTGGAAAGACATTTATTACAATCAATGGTTACAAAAATGATGAGTGTGAGCAAAAATGTGGGTGTGATCCTCTGCTGGCTCAACAAAGAGAATCATGAAGGCGCATGTGGTGGCCATTTTTCTCTAAAGATCACCTTGCATAAGATTTTGCAAGAGGGGTATGTATGGCCTAGTTTGCACAAGGATGTTCACCATTGGTGTAGGTCTTGCAATAGGTGTCAAGCATTTGGGAAGAGAGTGCTGAAGCCAGAGCTACGAAAAACCATTATGGCGTTTGATGTGTTTGAAAAGTGGGGGATTGATGCAATAGGCCCGTTACCTATCACAAGCAGGGGCAAAAGCTATATCTTGACGGCAGTGGACTATCTCTCTAGATGGGCAGAGGCTATAGCAGTAAAACAGATCACGGAAAAGGATGTGGCAAAATTTGTGTATGATGAAATATGTTGCAAGTTTGGGGTGCCATTAGAGCTACTTTCAGATAAGGGGCCAGGATTTAGAGCTAAACTGCTAGACTTCTTATGCACAAAGATGAAGATTAAGCACCAGCATACCACTCCTTATTACCCACAGTGTAATGGCTTGAATGAAAGATTCAATGGTGAGTTGGTACAAATTCTTTCTAAAGTGACAGAGCACCAAGGAAAGAATTCGGATTTGGAATTGCCTAGTGCATTATGGGCTTACCGTACTTCGGTGAAAACAGGTACAGGGTTTACTCCATTTCATTTGGTGTATGGAAAGGAAGCACTATTGCCTGTGGAGGTAGAGTTGCCTGCGGTCAAGATGTTAGAGAAGTCGCTTGGGCCGCCTAGTGATGCATTCAAAGAGAGGCTCTTGCAGTTACAAGAGGTCCAGTTGGATAGGATGAGCGCATTGGAGCATTATGGGCAGATGCAGGATAAGGCTTTGACAAAGATAAATGAAAAGGTCAAAAGTAAGGGTATCAAGAAACATGACTTGGTTTTGCGCTACAACAGTAAGCTGGACAACACCTTCCAAAAGAAGTTTCAAATTAAGTGGGAAGGCCCTTTCAAGGTAGTAGAGTGTTTTCCAAATGGCACATATCAGCTGGCTAACCTGGATGGTGTTCTACATAAGTCAAGGGTAAATGGATTGCGTCTTAAATTGTATCATGCTAGATTGATGATGGTGGAGCAAGATGAGTTGTCGGTGGAGCAAGAAATGCTGGTGAAGGATGAGGAGACTTGTGATGCGGCGAGTCTCATATCTCTCTTTCCTGCTGCTGATCATGAATGATCTAGCAGGCTAGGGGATGGGCAAATTATGTAAGGAGTTTTTTGGAGCAAGGGATTGCGCATATGTACATACCTATGCATGGTGCATCAAATAAAGTATTGCCCATTTTCCAGAGCCAGGTGGTTACGTGGGGCCCACATGTGTACAGGTAGCACACCATGTACATAGTGCATCGATTTTCATCGTTACTAGCACCATTGTGTTTTTCTACAATAAGGAGGAGTTGGTAGCGCGTAAAACTTCTCGAGAAAGCTATCCGCGGGCCGATGACGTGATGTCAGCAGGTGCGTCAGATGGCATCTAGTGGCGTCAGGAGGGCGAACGAGGTCAATATTTGCACGCGGATGAGGACGGACACAACGTGGGTGTTTGCTTGTGAGAATTATGCAGAAAGGTCATCATGAGGACCTTTTTTTGGGGCCACTTCACGTGGTGGTGAGTTGCATTATTGGAAAAAAGCTGAGTGCCAGGTGTGCGAATGATGCTAAAAGGTGACAACTATGCACTGCGAGGTCAATTTTTGGCCTGTTCGGGGTCCGTTTGAGGTCATCTAAAAGGCCAAGGGTGCCCAACTAAAAAATCTAAGTGTGGGAACTGAAAAAATTGAGAGAAGAACAGAAAAAATGTGGAGAAGAGAGGAGGAACAGCCGCAGCTATGTTTTTGCTCATTTTGGAGCCTGTTTTGGCCGTAAACTGCTCATCCGAGGTCAGATTTGAGCACTGTGACATTGTAGACTGGGGTTTTGGGCCGCTCGGACGCGATGGCGCTGTCCATTTTGCCAAATTCCTCACTCTTTTCCTGCTATTTTTCTGTGTAAGTTCCTCCTATGAGCGAAGTTTCTGCTCCAGTTTGTGATTGTATCTGGCTTCTTTTACCCATATTGTGTGAGCTATTTTCCCCATTGGTGTTGGCCCAAGCTCAATTGTATCTAAACATCAGAAATTCTCCTCTTTTGAGCTGAGTTTTTTGTGTGTGTGTGTGTGTGTGTGTGTGTGTGTCTGTGTGGAGTGGGCAAGTGGATAGTTTCTCTCCTCTCACTCCAGAGGTGTGTTCCCTGTCTCGGCCAGGTGTGTTGTCTAAGCCGAGTGGTGCCCCATAGTGTGTGTGTGTGTATCATTCCAAGAGTGTGTGTCGGGTCATTATAGAGGCGCTGTGTGTGTTTTCATCCCGCTCACAGCGTCTTGTCCGCCGCACAGCATGCTTGCATTGATTACAAGGACATAAGATCCTTGTTGAGAGATAGGTGTTTCGGTTGGACGGCCCCACATCCTTGTCACTACTCATAATGAAAGTAAAAACCTTATACTTTGGACATAAATTTAATCTTCTATTGGCATCCTCCGTCTTTTATCTCTCTCTCTCTCTCTCTCTCTCTCTCTCTCTCTCTCTCTCTCTCTCTCTCTCTTCACACTGTAAACTACCTCATATTCGGTCTAGAGGTACACAAAGATCAGAACCACCAGGTTATAATCTCGTCTTTATTGGTCAATGCCTATATTTGTGGTGATGCGGGCTTTTCACAAGCCAAGCTCCCATACCCCTCTTCTCTCGTCCCCACCCCATGAAAACCCCCTCTTATGGAGGGAGTGATAAAAGGCATTGGAAAAAAGTAAGAAAAAAATAAAGTATGATTATGTAAATATATAAAAAAGGTAAACTAGGCCACCTCATGCCTGCGGGGCAGCCCATCCCTACCTTGCTTCCTTTTTCTTCACTGTTGCCCCGCCGTGTGTCCCTTTTCCTCTCCTCCACTCAAAAGGTCAACCCCCTCTCTCTTCCCCTTGTCCTTTCTCCTTTCTCTCTCCCCTCAAGCTACCACACCTCTCATCAATAATGCATTCTAACTCACCAATAATGCACCCTAACTCACATGCAACTTACCCTATCTTCCAAAATAGTATACCCCACCCCCCCTTTCTCTCTCCTATCATATCCCATGACCCAAATACCCCCCCCTCTCTCTAAAGGGCGCCATGTCTCTTGTATTGTAGCTAAATAACCTCCCCCACACTCACACACACTCAGTTTCACTAAAAAAGGTGCCCACAGACCCATCCCCACCCGGTGGTTACCTGATTTTTCTTGTGTTCACACACATCTGCACACAGATTCACCTCTGAACACACTCCTCTCTCTCCCCTCTTGTAATTACTTTATTCTCCATGTCACCTCTCACTTTTTTTCATCAACCCATCTCTCTCTCTCATGAGACTGTTGTTCTGACACATATACACACAACCAGACAAGTGGGGCCCACAGTCACATGGCCTATGTAGATAATGATTTCTTCATTTCTAAATTCTAGAATTTCTCCCCCCCCTCCTCCCCTATGTAAAGAGGGGTCACCATCACACAAAAACACACAACATCACCAAAGAACACACTATGCACTGTGTGTGCCTAGTGCACACACACACACCCACACCATCACCATCACCGCAATCACCATGCTTGTCTTGAGCATGACCTCTACACCCTTGGCTATGGAAGATGAAGGGCAACTAAATGAAGGATGATGGCCATAATCCTCGTGCGAGTCTTCGCCATCAACTCCCACCTATCCGCCATGTGCTGTACCACCCTCCCCCTTCTCATTCCCCTACCCTATGCTCCCCATTTCATCGCCTAATTCTCTAAATAAAGCTTGAGGTTTTGTGAGTATGTTTTCTTGCAATGTTTTGCCCATGTGAGGTGTGCGGAATCGCCACCTAGTCTTGTGTTTTGGAGTGAGCTTGTGTATATATGAAGGGTGTGCGGATTCACCATCCTTTTGTGATGCCTAAGTACTAAGCCGTTGTACCCCCTCCCTCACTCTCTCTCTCTCTCTCTCTCTCTCTCTCTCTCTCTCTCTCTCTTGATCTCATTCCCTTTCCTCTTCATCATTACTCCCAAGCATCCATCTCTCTTGGATGAAAACTTTGTTATGGTGGTGTGTTGTTTGCGTCCTAGCCGCTGAAGCTAGGTGGTGCCCCTGTTTGCCTTACCATGACAGGCTCGAGGCGCGCCACTCGGTCCCCGGTGTTTTAGAGGCCGTCGGGGTTCGGGGTTAGCTTTGCTCCCGTCATTTGGTGCCCCCACTGAGGACCTTTTCATGAAACCCTTCAGTTTACAAGACAAAAACCCTTAAACTATTGTGAATAGATGAATGGCTAGCAGGATTTGCTTATTGGACGACAGAAGAAGAAGAGCTCCAAGCACAACTAGACGAACTCCGCATCTCCATCGAAGCTCGAGTGCCAGGCGTAACGGTAATCGATTTGCAGTGGGAGAGTCAACCAACACGCCAATCCCAGTGGATATACATAGGCCAAGTGCCAAGAAGAAGAAGGAGAAGGTCGAAACCATGTCCGCAACCTACAACCAGCCCACAACAACAAAATGGAAGGAGCTCTACACAATAGAGAATCAACACTATTCTACTTTGAGAATCGGGTAACTCAAGTCACCGAGGTAATTATCACAGTCAGTTTTCAAGTCCACCTGATGCTGCAGCACAGATAACGGAATCATTGGCTCACACTCTCACTAGAGAAACTAGGGATCTACTGAGTTTGTTTCAGGAAAGAACACCACCCTCTCCCACAAGGTTGGACAGTGACTAAGCACCTCTAAGCTTCACATGAATCAGTACAACCTACCTCAAGACAGATCACACATACCAACACGTGTACGCTCAATCAAGGTAATACTGGATTTGAAGGCTCACTACTAGCACGCCATTGACACCATGCCGGGTGGGGAGCGGTTTTTGGAGGTTTTGGCATCAGATCAACCATTTGTCTTACCTTTGGTACAAGGCAATGTACCGTTTGAAGTTTTAATCTATGTCCTAGTATAAGAGGGTATACACGCCTCCTTGTAAAGAAGAAAAAAACTTTTGCAAGTTAAGCAGTGTGTCTTTCTAGCTCTCTCTCAGTAATCATGGCAAGTGTAGCATTTCCAACATTTAAAGGAAAGAAGGGGGAGGATTTGGTAACAGACTTCCTAGATGACTTTGAAGTAGCATGTGTAGTGAGCAACAAAGATACGGATGAATCCCGAGTTAGAATCTTTAAGCATCTCATGAAGCTAGAAGCTAGATCATGGTACAATGCACTTCCACAAGAAACCAAGGATGACTGGGAACCCTTAAAAACCTCTTTTAAGAGGCTCTTTGGGGGAGGTACCACTTCAGAAAAGTTGTGGGACAAGTTGAGAGACTTGAAGCAGGAGGGTCTTTTAGAAACGCCACCTATGAGTCCAAATTTGTGGATTTGTGGGAACGGTGGGTTGAGTCACTGGCTAGGGGGGAAGCTGCACCCGATTTCCTAAAAACAGATTGGTTCACGCATGGCTTATGGCCGCTTCTCAACGAGAAGGTGAAAGGTAGATTCCCGGCTACGTACGAGTTAACCGTTGAGATTGCTCGCCTTAAAGATAAGAAGCTGCGAATGAAAGCCAAAGAAACCAAGTCAACAGAATCAGGAACATCGCATCGACCAACAACTACGACAACCACCATTCCACCACCACCACTGGCTCTTGGGGTAAGAGATGACCAACAAGATATGTTGGCCCATATTACTGACCAACTGCAGAATTTGTCTGTCCATTTAATACAACAAGGGAGGAGTCAAGAAAGAGATCAAGACCCTGGAAGAGCACGACGAAAAAACAGGGAGTATCATTGCTACAACTGCGGAGAAGACGGTCACGGTATGTACTACTGTCCCAAACCACGACAAAACTATAATAGAGGAGGTAGGAGGAACCAATTGTCACCCCCTAGAGAAAGAACACCCCCACCCCGAGAACCACCCCCACCAACACAAATTCTACGTCCACCCCAGACACCACTACAAGCATCCATCCCACCTCTTCCACCAGCCCCACCACCTGATCGCCCTGTAAACATCATAAGGCTAGAAAAGAAAGGAAAAGCCGTAGTAGTGGATCCACCCAGAGCAAAGGAGAGGTACAAGGGTAAGGAGAAGGTAACCTTTTTAAAACCACTTGAAGCCATGACTGTGAAAAGAGCTAGGAGGGAGAAAGCTACACAATCAGATGATGAGAGAAGCATGAGAGGAGAAACTAGCAAGAGGCCATCCAGGCCACGACGGAAATTGGGCATCACCGACTTCCAGCTAGGGGAAAGTTCTAAGCCCTATGATCTAACATTGGATGTGGCAGAGCAAGGACCGAAGATTACATGGCCACAACTGCTACATCTTGTACCTAAAGTAAGGCGACAATGGTCTAAAATGGTAAGTACAAGACGCTCCAAAACAAAGGTAGCCGGAGTAATTTCGGGATGCAATATGGATGACATCCTTCCAATTGTCGACGTAAACATAAAAAGAAAGAGGGTTGGAAACACCTACATTGATGGAGGTGCACAAATCTGTGTAATGAGCGAAGCTATGATGCTTCGATTAGGGCTCGAGGTTGACAGGCCTTCTCCATGCAAGGCAAAGATGGCAAACAACACAAAAGTTAAGTGTGTGGGTGTGGTAAGTGCCGTGAAAATCAAAGCTTTCAACACTGAGGTAGAGGTAGATGTTTTTGTAATTCCTACTAAGGGGGAGGGCTATCCACTAATTTTGGGAAGTCCATGGTTGATAGCTATGAAGGCAAAACAAGACTGGGGTACTGGCCTTCTACGCATGACCGGTAAGAAAGGGGAGACAATCTACTACGACATGAGGATTGGCAAGCAGAAGCAAATGAATCTGGAAACATCGACAGATGAAACCACTAGCGAATCTTCCAGTTCTGAGGAGGAGACCACATCCACCAACGAAAGTGACAGTTCCATTGATGTGATGGGTATCATTATGAAGGATCCACAAAGGGTAAGCACAACTGGTGATCCATCACCAAAAGGGCAACCCAATGAAGAGGAGAGCAAATCACCTGGCCTAGGAGGAAGTAGGTTGAAGGGTATCTTGTCTACGGAATTAACACTTGAGGAGAAAGATAGTTTTTTGCAAATGTTGATGGGATTTCCTAACCTGTTCATTGACAACTATGAAAGAATCACAGGCATTACAGTGGTGGAACATCATATTAAGCTGAAGGAAGGGGGTAAAACCAGTTGTGCAAAAGCTACGACGACTGGGGGTCATACAAGAAAAGGCACTCTTGGCCGAGGTAAGGAAACTGCTGGAGGCGGGATTCATCTATCCTGTAGAAAACTCAGAATGGGTGTCACCCGTAGTGGTAACGCCTAAAAACAATGGTAAGTGGAGGGTCTGTGTTGACTACAAACCACTAAATGCAGCTACAAAGAGAGACAACTTTCCTCTCCCTTTCTTGGATGAAATTCTGAATGAAGTAGCGGGTTTTGAATGCTATACCGTCTGTGATGGTTATTCTGGATACTTTCAAATACGCATAGCCTTGGAAGATCAGCTAAAAACCACTTTTATCACGCCATGGGATTGTTTTGCATACAGGGTTATGCCATTTGGTCTCACAAATGCACCTGCCACATTCCAAAGATATGTCACATATGTTTTTCAACCGTTCTTTGGAACATCCATAAGAGTGTTCATTGATGATTTTTGTATATATAGCTCCCGTATTTCACATGTAGAAAAGGTAACTGAAGGTTTGGCCAGGTTGCAGAGCCTAGGTGGGCAATTAAATGTGGATAAATGCCACATTGGGGAGAGTAAAGTCATTCTACTAGGCCATGAAATTTCAGCAAAAGGTATCAACGCCGACCCAAGTAAGGTGTCCGCACTCATAGCCCTACCTTCACCAACGACCGCACGTCAACTGGTATCTTTTCTACAGAAGGTGAGGTACTTAAGTAGATTCATACATCTACTATCACAACTTGTTCTACCACTGCAACAACTCACTCAAAGATCAACTTTCACTTGGGACGAGGAAAGCGAACATCACTACAACAAGGTAAAGGAGGTCTTAGCCACTCTGCCAACTATCTCACCACCTAAGTGGGATGAAAAATTCTATGTCACCTCAAGTGTTGGTGATGACTCATTGGGGGCTGTGCTACTCCAAAAGGATACGACGACATCTTTCATGAGGCCAATCTACTTCTCTAGTCGAATGATGACAGCAGGAGAGAAAGGTTTCACCCATGTGGAACACTTAGTCCTAGCTCTTAGATTTGCAACTACAAAGTTTAGGTCATATTTGCTACCTAAGCAATTTGTGATTCTAACCACGGATGAAATATTTCCCTATGTTGTACAACACATGGATGTGTCTGCTAGAATTACTAAATGGCTAGTTCGTCTGCAAGAGTTTGACTACACGGTACAGGTAGAAAGCACGACAAGGGCAAGTTTGGGGGGACTCATGACCTACCAAGTCTTTGAAAGGAAGGATAAGCAATCTAAGGAAGGAGAAGTCCGAGTACCTCCAGTACCACCGATGGTAGAAGGAGCATACTCTCTCTACTTTGATGGAGCCTACAAGCGAGTGTCCGACAAAGCAGCTGCAGGCATAGTGGTCTTTGATGACAAAGGGACAAAGGTATTTTTGTTGGGCCAATTGTTAGATTCACATTCTAACAATGAAGCTGAGTATGCAGCACTAACCAAGGGTCTACAATGGTGCGTCTCGCAAGGTGTACAACGCCTTAATGTATTTGGGGATGCTCTACTTCTGGTAAGGCAAGTAAATGGAGCATGGACATGCAAGAATCCTAGTTTAAGGACTCACTTAAGTGGTGTAAAAACCTTGTTGGGTAAGTTTTAAGAAGTTCAAATACACCATATCCCAAGGGCTCAAAACCAAGAAGCAGATGCCCTAGCAAGTGAAAGACTACAGGAAGTGGTGGTTGGAGCAATAAAACTAAAGCTCCCTCTATTTCAAGGAAGTGATGCCTTGCCTGACATCATGCATTTTTTGGAAACAGTGGAATGCCCATCAGATTTAACAAAGGGACAAAAGCAATGGCTGACGCGGAAGGCCACAAGGTATCGACTCATCAATGATGGTTTGTACTGTAAGGGTAAGGACCAAATACTCAAGAAGGTCCCTCTCTCTCACGAAATCACGGGAGTAATTGCTAGCTGTCACGACGGGGTTTGTCGTGGTCACTTTGCCCTAGACATAACAAGTAGGAAAATCTTGCAGGCAGGCTTCATATGGCCTAGCTTCAACCGTGATGTACACCATTGGTCCAAAACGTGTAAGTTGTGTCAAAAGGCCGGCACTAGGTCACTTATGCCTGAACCACAGACACCTATTCTCACATATGGCCCATTTGAAAAATGGGGTATCGATGCCATTGGACCATTACCTAGGGCCAACTCAGGAAAATTCTACATTATCATGGGGGTCGACTACATGGCTAGATGGGCAGAGGCTACAACCACCACTAGAATCACAACGGTAGAGGTAGCTAAATTTATCTACGAGCACATATGCTGTAGGTTTGGCACACCTTTAGAGATCATCTTTGATAGAGGGCCAGGTTTCAGAGCAGACTTGGTAGGAGAATTAATGCAGAAACTGGGCATTACAAGGAGGCACTCTTCACCCTATTACCCTCAATGTAATGGCCTAGTTGAAAAGGTAAATGGAATGGTTTCTAAAATTATTACCAAGCAGGTAAAAAATCATCCTGGAGACTGGGATAAGTATCTACTACCAGCTTTATGGGCCTACAGAACTTCATTTCGTACATCCTTGGGATTCACACCATATCATCTAGTATTTGGTAAGGAAGCAATCTTGCCCATTGAAGTGCAACTACAAAGTCTTAGAGTAATGGCAAGCCAACTTCAACAACCCAACATGCATTTGAGAGATCACATCATCAACTTGGAAAGACTGCAGCTGGACAGAGAAGAAGCAATAAATTATTATGCAGCACAAGCAGAGCATAGACGGCTTAGCTTTAACGAGCATCTCCGGAAAAAGAATTGAAGAAAGGAATGTTGGTGCTCCGCTACGACAATCGCTTCGACACGCGCAAGGATAAGAAACTACTGCTCCGATGGGAAGGCCCTTTCATCATCAGGAAAAAGTATGCCAATGGAAGCTACCAGCTTATGGAGGTTGATGGAAAACTTCATAAAACCAGGGTAAATGGTTGGCGACTTAAACCTTATTTTCTTTGATTTGACCAGGCTCCACCAATTAACGTTCCAGATGAGGATACACCATCAGCCGCCACCTCCGACGATAATGATCAAACAGATGAGTTAGAGACATGAATGCCTCTAGCCAAAAGGGGAGGGCTAATGATGGGGGCTTTTCACAAGCCAAGCTCCCATACCCCTCTTCTCTCGTCCCCACCCCATGAAAACCCCCTCTTATGGAGGGAGTGATAAAAGGCATTGGAAAAAAGTAAGAAAAAAATAAAGTATGATTATGTAAATATATAAAAAAGGTAAAATAGGCCACCTCATGCCTGCGGGGCAGCCCATCCCTACCTTGCTTCCTTTTTCTTCACTGTTGCCCCGCCGTGTGTCCCTTTTCCTCTCCTCCACTCAAAAGGTCAACCCCCTCTCTCTTCCCCTTGTCCTTTCTCCTTTCTCTCTCCCCTCAAGCTACCACACCTCTCATCAATAATGCATTCTAACTCACCAATAATGCACCCTAACTCACATGCAACTTACCCTATCTTCCAAAATAGTATACCCCACCCCCCCTTTCTCTCTCCTATCATATCCCATGACCCAAATACCCCCCCTCTCTCTAAAGGGCGCCATGTCTCTTGTATTGTAGCTAAATAACCTCCCCCACACTCACACACACTCAGTTTCACTAAAAAAGGTGCCCACAGACCCATCCCCACCCGGTGGTTACCTGATTTTTCTTGTGTTCACACACATCTGCACACAGATTCACCTCTGAACACACTCCTCTCTCTCCCCTCTTGTAATTACTTTATTCTCCATGTCACCTCTCACTTTTTTTCATCAACCCATCTCTCTCTCTCATGAGACTGTTGTTCTGACACATATACACACAACCAGACAAGTGGGGCCCACAGTCACATGGCCTATGTAGATAATGATTTCTTCATTTCTAAATTCTAGAATTTCTCCCCCCCCTCCTCCCCTATGTAAAGAGGGGTCACCATCACACAAAAACACACAACATCACCAAAGAACACACTATGCACTGTGTGTGCCTAGTGCACACACACACACCCACACCATCACCATCACCGCAATCACCATGCTTGTCTTGAGCATGACCTCTACACCCTTGGCTATGGAAGATGAAGGGCAACTAAATGAAGGATGATGGACATAATCCTCGTGCGAGTCTTCGCCATCAACTCCCACCTATCCGCCATGTGCTCTACCACCCTCCCCCTTCTCATTCTACCCTATGCTCCCCATTTCATCGCCTAATTCTCTAAATAAAGCTTGAGGTTTTGTGAGTATGTTTTCTTGCAATGTTTTGCCCATGTGAGGTGTGCGGAATCGCCACCTATTCTTGTGTTTTGGAGTGAGCTTGTGTATATGTGAAGGGTGTGCGGATTCGCCATCCTTTTGTGATGCCTAAGTACTAAGCCGCTGTACCCCCTCCCTCACTCTCTCTCTCTCTCTCTCTCTCTCTCTCTCTCTCTCTCACTTGATCTCATTCCCTTCCTCTTCATCATTACTCCCAAGCATCCATCTCTCTTGGATGAAAACTTTGTTATGGTGGTGTGTTGTTTGCGTCCTAGCCGCTGAAGCTAGGTGGTGCCCCTGTTTGCTTTACCATAACAGGCTCGAGGCGCGTCATTCGGTCCCCGGTGTTTTAGAGGCCGTCGGGGTTCGGGGTTCGCTTTGCTCCCGTCAGTGGGTACGAGAAATCTACACACCCACATCTACATGATAAAGCATGTAGTGGACAAAACCCCTTTGCCTCTTCTCTAGCTGTAGCAATTCACAGCATCTTAACATCTCTTCACAGTAGATCTTTGTTCAAGGGATTACTTAGCACATTCATGTTGGCCTCCAATTTGATTATCATGCCGTTGAAAGCTTTCCAACTTAAGGTCGCATCCGTAGAGAGGAAGAGAGGGATCACCGTTCGTCTAACTCTAATTTTTTTGCCGTAATCCCGAAGGTAGACTCTAATATAAAAACTCAATCCAAAATCTAATCTTAAATCTAACCTATTTGAACATGTGATGATTTGGGGCTAATTTAATATGGTTAGTGTGTGAGTTAATAGGTGTCAGATTCTGATGGGAATATACATATTGTTTTGTAACTAGTGTTTTCTCTTTGGGCAAAGCGTGCTTTCATTGACATGCGCTAAAATCTAACCTAAATCTAATCTAATCTTAAATCGAACATAAATCTAGATCTAATATAATCTTAAACTCAAAATAAACCTAAATCTAATCTAATCTTAAATCTAACCTAAACCTAAATGTAATTTAACTTAAATTTAAATTTAATCTGGTTAATCTTAAATCTTGTCTTAATTTTAAATCTAAATCTAATCTAATAACAAACTCAACATATACCTAAATCTAATCCAATCTTAAATCCTAAACCTAAATGTAATCTTACTTAAATCTAACATAGCTAGCTAATCTTTAATACTGCCCTAATTTTAAATCTAACCTAATCTTAATCTAATGTAAATCTAAATCTATCCTTATCTTAAACTCAACATAAACATAAATCTAAATGTAATCTAACCTAATTTAATTTAAATCTTAACCTAACCTCTCTCTCTTTGTTTTCTCCCCTTGCCTCTCTCTTTCGTCTTCTCCCCCCCTCTCTCTCTCTCTTTGGTTTTTAATTCTCTCCCTCTTTCTCTTTCTCTTTGTTCTCTCTCTCTCTCTCTCTCTCTCTCTTTGTTTTATATCTTTCTCTCTCTCATTCTCTAACTTTACTCTCTCTCTCTCTCTCTCTCAATGTGTGTGTATGCATTCTTTATTTATTCATATGTGTGTGTGTGTGTTTTGTTTATGCATGCGCTCTCTCTCTCGCTCTCTCTCTCTCTCTCTCTCTCTCTCTCTCTCTCTCTCTCTTTTCCTCTCTCAATGTGTTGTATGCATTCTTTATTTACGCATGTGTGTGTATGTGTTTTTTGTTTATGCATGTGCTCTCTCTCTCTCTCTCTCTCTCTCTCTCTCTCTCTGTCTCTCAAAGACACAATGTGTGTGTGTGTGTGTGTGTGTGTGTGAGAGAGAGAGAGAGAGAGAGAGAGAGAGAGAGAGAAAGAGGGGAAGGGAACATGAGAGAGACGAGAGGGAAGGAGCATACCTGGCTCTCCCTCCTCTCCTCGTGTGTGTGTGTGTGTGGAGGGGGGAGAAGAAAAAGAGAGAGAGAGAGAGAGAGAGAGAGAGAGAGAGAGAGAGAGAACGTGGCTTACCTCTTTGCTTGAGCGTCGAAACTCAGATCTAAGATCTGAGTTTTCGGGCGCTCTCGGTTTATTTTTACCCCTATCGGCGTCGCTATGAGCGTCGCTATAGGTGTCGCTATGTAACAAATAAAATAGCAACGCCAATAGTGACACCGTGGATTTTCACTTTTGAGCGTCGCACTACGAGCATCGCTAATGTGAATTACCTCTTGTAGTGATCGCTAATGTGAATTACCTCTTGTAGTAGCGTCGCACTACGAGCATCGCTAATGTGAATTACCTCTTGTAGTGATCGGCTCATGTCAGGCTTAGCCACTAGGAAATTAGAAGCATAATTGCTAGCCTTGTGACATGTGTCCCCCTTTCTCTTTTTGTGAGTTAGGTATTTAAATAATTCAATAAATTTCTCATTGGACCTCTTAGTCTTCTGGCCAATAGGAATCAGGCAAGCCATTGGGCTATTGAATTCTCCTTGGACCCCTTGGGAGACTTTCCAATAGTCTTCAAGAGAGCTTAGTTTCTATTGGTTCTTTTATCAGGTGTTTTTAAATGAATTAAACTAAATGTACTCTAGCCTATTTCTCATTGGTGCACCTCTATGGCCATCCAATAGAATTTGAATGCACCTTGCGGGCAACTGGGCTAAGAAGCTAACATGTGTCCACTATGCCCTTTGTGTAAAGAGAGCTTGGAAGAGTGTGTGTGTGTGTGTGTGTGTGTGTTTCTCCCTCATCCCCTACAAAAATGGCTCGTCCCCTCCTTGGTAGGGATGTGGGAAGACTCAAAGCATCCAATTTTCCCTAAGGTTTGACCATTGGAGATTTCATTTATTTTTGGAACCTTAGCATTTTGGAAGTCTTAATGGGCTAAACCCTATGGTCTTTGAAGCACCATTCATGCACATTTCTCTTTTGCAGATGGCCCCCCTTTGGATCCCTACTGTGATCGGTCTACCAGCCTAACCAATATTCTAGCTTTTTCTCCCCTGGTACTTTCCCATATTAAATGATCAGTTTAACATGAGAAGATCATTTAGGAGAATTAGATATTAGTTACTATGACACTACATCATCATTGGTGGTAAGAATCTCCTCTTCATCTTCATATCTGGCCCTTAACAACATATCTGTACAGGGTTATCTCTGCCTGCAATGTGACAAAACTCAGGGTTAAGAGACTTAATAAAGGCTATCCAGCGCAGCATTTTAATGTCTAGTGTTCTGCAGTTTGCAATCATTCCTATCAATGGTAAACAATCTGTCTCTACCACAATTGAAGCACCTATGAAATATTCTTTGTCAAACCTCATCGTAGTAGCAACACCCCAAAGTTCTCTCTTAACCTGTGGGTAACCTCTTTGACGAGGATTAAGCACTTTTGCTTCAAATCGGACTGCATACCTGTGACCATCTTCATCATCTTGACCTATAGCCCACCCAATACCTATCGGACTAGTGTCAAAGGTTAAGATCACTAGCCTTCCATACTTATAGTCAAACTTTCTCAAGGTAGGAGCCTCAAGAAGCATCATTTTTAATTTCTAGATGGCCATTCTATGAGCTTCTTCCCACAAAAACCTTTTACTCTTCCTTAGAAATTGATAAAGCACCTTCTGCAACATGAGCAAAGTGTGGCAACCAAATACATTAAAATACACATGCACCCAAAAACCTTCGAACCTCAGTGACCGGCGTGCATGTTTCTTTCATCTTTTGTATAGCTTCAACTTTAGCTAGACTTGGTTGTCTTCCATCTTGGCCACACATATGCCCCACAATTAAAACTTCTTTAGCACCAAAAATTGATTTTGGCCCTAAAAGTGTCAAGTTAACTTCTTTAAGCCTAGACAAAATGGCATCACAGTCAGCAATATGTTGGGCAACAAACTGTCGGCATCCCCTCTAATCTTTTACCTCATCTTTTAACCCTTCTTCACATTCCTTGATCGGCAAATCATCGATGAAAGGCCTACTAACTTGAGGAATAAAATTCCTGAACACCTTATTCATATCATTCATCATGTGAGCTACAGAGTTAGTAGCACCCTATGTTAGAGTGCACATCCTCACCAAACCAAGAGGTGTACGCATTGTAGCAAGATCCTGCTCTCCAAAGCAAGCTGAAATTGATCATATCTTGAGTAAAGATCACCCACAGAGTAGATGGATCTTTATGCAAAGGCTTCAGCAAACTCATCCACTATTGGACATGTACCCACATTGCGGATTGCTACTTTGTTGACTGGTTGCACATCCTGAATGAACCGTAGGGTACCATTCTTGTTTGTAATAGTAAACCACGGATTAGAGTATGGTGCACATGATGGTTCCAAAATTCCCATCCTTATCTTCTCATTTAACAAATCAATGAGCTTTGGAAAGTGAGCTTTGGGTACTGTCTATTCAATGTACTTTAACTATGTCAGTTCCACTTTGTAACATGTATTGCATGATCTCCTCTAGCTTTGACATAGTATCCACATAAGAGAAGAGGGATCCCTGAAATCGCATCATCTGGTTCAAGCACATCACATCCCCGCAATTCACTTTGAATACATGACACGTATCGCGTTTCCCATTTAGGTAGCTCATTAAACTTCATGTATGACACCGAACCCTCAGATGTTAATCCCAAAAACCCCTAAGAGAAAGTCTCTATTTGCGAGAGATTCCCCACCTCCATATCACCATAGTCCCGCTTTATAGTGGCACCTGTGCTCTTTGAGCTCTTTGCGTATCTTCGGCAATGGATGATCACGTAGGCTATCTTTGTTTCTAACATGATCTACACACACAGTCAAAAATTGAACATCCCTTTTATTTTCCCTGCTCCGGATCCTTGCATCATAGGTTGAGCCATCATCTGCCACCTTTGTTTCCATGCGCATAGACGTAATGTAGGGTTGTCCCAATATGAGTGGATAGGACAAATGCTCCTGTATAAAAAGGTTTTGTGCATCACAAACATCCCCAATAGTTCATTTGCACATGCACCATAAAGATCCCCTGGAAGCATATTGGCAACTCAAATCCACCAACTGTGATCAACATCAATAGGCCATTTCCCTTTCTTGTGGAAGCTCTTTCCCATAAGATTTTATTTCTGGCCTATGGTCCACAAGTGCTAAAACTGGTTCTTCAATGTCCCCAAGCTTCACAATGGTTTATGTCCTTGCTCTAGCCCAATGAGTGCTAGAAAAGGGACTCATGGGCACAATTTCCTCATCTCCATCATCATTAAAATGAACATGCCTTACCTCAGATATAATTGGATTTGAAATCACCACTTCCTTTGACTTTTCATCTTCAAATGCCTCTTCACAAGCATCCAAAATTGACTCAATTTTATGGATCATTTGACTTTTAACTGCATCAGGTTCCTGCTCACTTGGTATTTGGTGTTTCCTCTTGATAATGTCTATAATCTCCTCATGAAACTCACGCTTGGAAATTCCCAAGATTTCACCCAACATGAGCTCCACCTAGCTATTGAGAATGCGCTCTTCAAAAAATTCTTTAGATCTGTAGCCAACTCAATGTTAGATTTCAGCCTATAGGAAGGTCCCTTGGGCTTATCCTACTTCTTATCTTTTGATGCCTCTTCCATAACCACTTCACGAGAAGGTTTGGGAACAAGCCCCTCATCTTGCTTACTACTAGATCTGGTTTCTCTTTTTGATGTTCCTGTAATATCTTTATCTCTTTTGCACTTCTCTTCTACTTTGGCTTCATTAGCTTGAGACCTGGCAATAAATGCATCTACTAAAAGTGAATCTACTAGATCTTCCCATCCAGTAGTTTCCCTAAGCCTGACATAATTTTCCATGAGTCACCTTGCCCGATTCTACAGTCTTCAAAGCATAAGGCCAGAAATCACCTTTAGTTCTTACACCTTCATCATTTTCATTATTGTATATCTGCAACCCATATGTAGCTGCTTCTACCATAGCAACATTATGTTGTATTTCCTCCGCTAACTGCTTCATACCACCCCTTCCAAAATTCAAGCAGAGCGTCTCAACTATTGCTTTGAGATTAATATTCTTGTCTTTCCAAAAGACCACATTTTTCTTGTAAGCTTCATCAAAATCTTCACAGTCTTTGTGTTCATGATCTTTACTATCACATGACATGTAGTGGCCATCCCAATCCTTGTGTGGAGGTCATTCCCTGGGCTCTGAAGTGGAACCCTTGGTGCCTACCCCTTCAAGCTTAATTGCTTTCAATTTTAGATTTAATTCTAGTATACCTTTGATCAGCGCGTCAAGAACATGCTCCTCTAATTTTTGTTTCCAAGAGGCTAACTTTTCCTTAATTTCTTCATCCGTTGTCTCCATGGGACCAACCACAATCAGCTTATCCACCCTCATCTGCTGCTTTACGATCATGTTAACTACTTTAGAAAACAACTTCCAATCAAATGTTAAACCCAACTCACCTATTTAATCCTAAAATAGTACCACTAAGCTCTTTTGAAGCCGTGAGTTGGCAGCTTGGACAAATAACTCTACCCGTTGGTACAGCTAAAGTTGGTCGAAGCTATCAAGTGCCTATGCTAGGAAAATGGTGTAGTTGAGTGCAGTGCAGAAGGCTAGGGCAGGCACCAAGGCCCTTGGCAGCCAAAGGATAGCGGGAAAGTATGCCTCATGCGGTTTTCTAGGCCAAAAGTGCAGCGTAGTAGTCCAGATGGGATGGCAGGTGAAAATGTCCAAAGTGCCAAGTCAAAGCTCTAGAATGTAGAGTTCAGCATGCTCTAGAAGCTGGTCCAGAATGCTCATCGAACGGACCCCGATGCTCAAGATATTGCGGTTTAAAGTTGAAGTGTGTAGCAGATCCCCGACAGACAGGGCAGCTGCGGACAGGTGGCCCGGGCTGATGACAGTATATACATGTGTAGTGTTCGAGTTGTGGAGCATGCCTGTCTTCTCGGATTGCGAATCGGAGCTCTGGATGGCAAGTTATGGCCATTAGAAGATTTTCCAGGGGCCGAGTCGGAGCTCATTGGACCACGCGGGGAAATGTGCCATTTGGCATTGTTTGAGCCTCGCCGAAGTTCTCGATGATAGTGTGTTTCACGAGGAGCCAACATAAATCCACGGTGTGTCAATTGGATGCTTGGTCGACCAGGTACAGAAAGATGAAGTTGGGAGCCGGTGGCAGTAGAAGGTGTGCAAATGATTTTTTGCGTTTTTGGCGGCCTCGGACGGCGAACTCAGAGGAGTCAAAGGGTGTGTAGGTTTACGTGGTGAGGCGGTCCGGGGCGGGCAACAAGAAGAGTGGCCTCTAGACACCCTTCAAGGCTCCCGTGCTGCTCAATGGGGCTGGGGCACAACACAACACAAACCAAAACAACAAACCCACCGCCAAATCCCAACTACACAAGGGGCACCACCTAGTTTAAGAGCGAACTAGGACGCAAAAGAGGAGAATCGTTAGAGCAACCCACAAACAAGCAAGGAATTACACTAACCCTAACACCAATGGAATACTCTCACACACTAAAACACGAGAGAGAGAGAGAGATAGAGAGAGAGAGAGAGATAGAGAGAGAGAGAGATAGTGCTCGGGCTGCTTTGAAACGTATCTGCGATGATCAAGCAAACACAACTATATATTTAAGAAAGAGAGAGAAAGGGGGAGGGGGTGCTTGTTGCATTAATACCTTCTTACAAATCTGTCATGACAAATCAAAGTGAGATTAGTACTTGTTCAACATAGCTTGCGTAAATTTCACCACAACACATCACTAGAAAAGCCACCCCAATCACTGTCTTAAGGCCAGGGGAGTCCTCTCCACCTTGTCGCCCTCTTACAGTATGTGGGATTTATGGCTAGATTGATGACAACACCAGAGACAAGCTATCAAGAACTTAAAAAAAACCAAGATACTTACGCATCATTGTTGTCCATTACTTCACGTTGGAAGGGAGACAAAATATCCAAGATTAGTCCAAATCCACCCTCCTTGATTCAGCGAATGTTGGGCTTACACTAGTAGGAGAAATGATAGATTTCCTACTCTCAATTGAATGATCACTCTCTCTCTTACAATGGCATAGATTTCCCTTGCTAATCCCCTATTACAACACATGCACATGCATAAGACAATGAGCTTCCACTCAAGAGCTCCTTCTAGAGAGGTTGAGCTTGGCTTCTCAAGCTATAGCATAGTGCTCTTGCTTATGGCTTCCCCCTTTTATGCTAGCTACACCCTCCTTTTATAGCAATTTTGAAGGCTAGGGTTACTCCTCTAACCATGGTTGGGTTAGATTTTCAGCAATTTATCTAATTTCTTTTGCTTGGAATTATCAAGAAGTTGGTGGGGAAAGAGAGAGGAGAGAAATGGAGGTGATAGGACTTTTCATAGTGGGTTAGTGTTAGTAGAGTTAGTATTAATTTACAAATGGAATTGGATATTTACAATGGGAGTATCCATGTAGGATACAAATAAGGAATAAAAACTCTTAAGAGGTAAAAAAAGGTGGATTTCTTACAAGGTTGATGCTCCAAGTGTCTTGAGTAGGGCCAATTTTGACGCTTGTTGACGGTCCACTAGCTTTGACGGTACATTTTTTCTCCACTCTTGACCTTCCTTGAGAGACAAGGTAATTGAAGCTGAGTAATCAACCACCATGATGCTGTCTTTTAAGAGAAGAGGCTGAATTTTGTGGTTTTTTGATAGATATGGGTAATTTGGAGGAGGAAAAATGAGACTAGGTGGTCAATTTTGGAATGGAATTGTGTGTGGGAGGTATGAGTTCACCATGGTTTCTCTTATTCTTCAAGGTTGAGGAGAAGGTGAGTAGTGTGCAGAGAGGAGTGGTGAGAGAGATGGGGATGATGAGTGGAGAAGTGTGTGTGAAAGAGGAAAATGATAAAGTGGAAGAGAGAGTGTGGCTGCATAGCATGGGAAAACTGGGGTCCACTAAAAAAATCATAGCTCACAGTTGGTAGCTCCAAAAATCATGAAAACATTTGGGGTGATTATTCAGAGCGTGGGCTACATTTTCTCTTTTGACCACCACTCCAAATTCGGAGTGGAGATAGGTGCCAAAATTCTCACCAAAAAGCCTGTTTTTTAGGCCTGCAAAAGTCTTTTAGTGGTCCCCTCCTTTGTTGAATTTGTACAATGCATCCAAGAGTGAGCCCCTCCTTTGTCATATTATAATACAAAGCATTCAAGTTGCCCTTGACCCATGCATGGAGGAGGATTATTGGTGAAATAAGAAATATATACATGGTGGGACTAGTGTATGGACTATTCATGGACTTTAGCTCAATGAGCACATGGTGTTAGAATAATGAGTAAAAATAATAATAAAAATATGGAGGAGTTATGGATATGGAAAGATTTGGAATCATATGATATGGTCCCTCCTTGAATTATTTTTGGTGAAAGAGGAAAATGTATGCAAGTAAATAATATAATAAAAGTAACCAATGAGTAGAAATCAATTTTTTGTTTTCACGAGGGTGAGGGTGAAAATGTGGGAGTGATTTGTATAAAGAAAAAATATGAGGTTAGAGTATGTACATATTGACAAAAAAATAAAATTATGGTGTAAGAGGATGAAAGAAGGTGTACATAGGTTTAATAAAACACACACCTAAGTAGAAATATTTAAATAAAATACCAAAATAATTATAAAAAATCCCTATATTTAGGCCATATATACAATGAAATATTTACATACAAAGAGGCCATAATATACTTTTATTTTTATTTTTTATTTTTTTCTTATTTTTTTTTGGCTCACCTAGCCCAGTGACTAGCTAGCTGAGGGTTTTTAAGAAGATATGGGAAAAGTCCCGTGACTCACGCACGCCTATGTACAGTGAAATGGTAGGGGTAGCCACAGTGTTTGGGTGATTTTGGTAGGGTGAGGTAACTCACTGTGGCAATTACAAAGAGCCGAAAAAACGGCTATCATTAGCCCTCCCCCTGGATGATGGTATATTCATGTACCATCATAGAGCATCTTTTCCAAAGAGAGTGCTTCAGAGTCCTTGACGAGATCTTCATTGTTTAGCCCCTCAGAATTTTGGCTGGAGTTACACTCATGCTTCATGTAACAATACTGACATGAGACAGTGGCCTTTGGATAGATCTTTGGTAGATCCTTTGGTAGAAGGCGACTCAAATAGGGCTTCAAGCGATACCCGTTTACTTTCCTGGAGTGCTCTTTACCATTCAAGTCCATAAGCTGATAGTAACTTGAATTGAAAGCCTTCTTGACTATGTATGGCCCTTGCCATCTTGTTTCAAACTTGGCATCAAAACGATTGTCAAGTCGATTGTCATACCTTAGCACAAGCTCTCCTTCCTTGATGCCTTTGTCCTTCAGTTTCTTGTCGTGCGTTTCTTTCGCTTGTGTGGCTTTCCTCTTGTAGCACTCGTATGCTGCTTCTCTTTTCCACTCAAGCTCCACTAACGTAAGAAGTCGATCCATCCATGCCCCTTGATCATCTTGTGCTCCTTTGCCATGAAGTCGCATTGTTGGAATGTTGAGCTCGATAGGCTGCAAAGCCTCTTGACCATAGACCAAGTGAAATGGTGTGAACTCCGTGGCTTCCCTATATGTGGTTCGATATGCCCACAAGGCACCATCCAAGAAGTCATCCCATAATTTTGTCTTGTTTTGCACCATCTTTCTAATGATTCCTGCAATGACACCATTAGCCTTCTCCACCAAACCATTTGACTGTGGGTAGTATGGTGTGCTATGACGATGTAGAATGTGAAGCTCTTCACAAACTTCTGTGAGCAAGCCCTTCCTAAACCCTGGGCCATTATCAGAAACAATCTCCAAAGGTGTGCCAAATCTGCAACAAATGTGAGTGTATACAAACTTGCTAACCGTCCTCTCATTCACTCTTGCCACACTTTGAGCTTCCACCCACCTAGTCATATAGTCTACAGCCACTAGAATGTAGAGTTTACCATTTTTTGTCCTAGGCAGAGGACCCATAGCATCAATGCCCCACTTTTCAAAGGGTCCATTTGCAAGCACTATTTGCCTCGGGCCATGCACCAACCTTCTATTTCCATTTATCTGACAATTGTGACAGCTTTTACACCAATGTTGAACATCCACATGCAAGCTTGGCCAAACATACCCTGCAAGCAAAATCTTCTTCACAGTTGATTCTTGGGCAAAATGACCACCACATGCCTCTTCATGCAAACCTTTTAGAATGGCTGGAATTTCCTCAATAGTTGGTACTCTTCTACATACTTGATCCTTCCCTTTTTGATAGAGGGAGCCTTCTAGGAAGAGATATACGCTTGCCTTCTTCATGAGTCTCCTCTTCTGAGCTTTTGTGAAGTCTGGTGGAAACTCACCCTCCAAAATGTAGCCAATGATGGGAGCCAATGACTCCAATCCCTGGTACCTCGGTTGCTTCACAGCAGCCGCCACCATGATGACCTGCACTTCTTTCTTTACACATGCAACGGCTTGTTGTGCAAGTAAATCAGCATCTTCATTCTGTTTCCTAGGAATATGATATAGTTGCACTTCTTCAAATTGATTAAACAATCTACGAATGGCATGAACTTTTGTCCGTAAGCTCTCATTCTTGCATGCCCAAATGCCTAAAATCTGTTTAACAATGAGAAGTGCATCTCCCTTTACCATGAGGCGTTGTATCCCTTGGCCAATGCACATCTTCAAACCTTGAAGTAGAGTGTCATATTCTGCTTCATTGTTGCTAGCTGAACTTGGTAGATTGAACTTCTCTTTCATGACCACCTCTCCACTTGGGTTGAGCAACACTAGCCCTCCCCCTGCTTTTCCTGTGGCTCGACGAAAAGCTCCATCAAAGAACAAAGTAAAAGCATTAGGAATACTTTTTGGTGGTGGCAATGGTAGGGTCTTTACTTCAGGCACCTTAATCTCCTTTTCGTGCACCCTATAAGTGAGAATCCCTGCCAATTGTGCACGCACACTATCTTCTACCTTGAAAGAGTATTGAAACTCTTGCAACTCCATAATCCACTTTGAGATCCTAGTACTAAGATTCATTTGAGATGACACCCAAGGGAACAAATTTTCTGCAGTGAGAATTACAAAAGGTTTTGGTAGTAGGTAGGATCTAAACTTTCTCACCGCAAACATGAGAGAAAGCATCATGAGTTCTGCTTCTGTGTAGTCTCTCTCCAAAGCATTCATGACCCTACTAGCAAAGTAGATGGGTCGCATCCTTGTACTGTGGGGATCTTGTTGTAGCAACACAGCACCAATTGTTTCTTTCCCAGCACTAGAGCTAACAAAGAATGTGTACTCCCAACAAGGAGACATGAGTGTTGGTAGCTCTGACAAAACGACTTTAATGTTACAAAAGTACTCTTCAAGCTCATCAGACCATGCAAATTCTACTTGTTGTGTCAACTTTTGCAAAGGGTGAAGTAACTCCGAGGCTAAGTGAATGAAGCGTGACATATACTTCACCTTTTGAATGAATGAGATGACCTCCTTAAGACTCTTGGGTGATGGTAGCTCAATAAGAGCCTTTGCCTTCGAAGGATCCACTTCAATGCCTTTGTAAGAAACTTTATGACCAAGCAAGATTACTTCATCCTCACCTATATGGCACTTGTCGGGGTTGAGTTGACCTCCCATGTCGTAGAGCTTCTTTAAACCTTCTTCTACCCTTTGTAGATGCAATGGTTTTGAGCTATAAATACAGAAATCATCAATGAACACCCTAATTGACTTTCCAAAGAATGCTTGAAACACCATATTCATGAAACGTTGGAATGTTGCAGGAGCATTTGTCAGACCAAATGGCATGACTCTAAAAGCATAACAACCCCAAGGAGTGATAAAGGTTGTTTTCAATTGATCCTCCAGTGCAATCCCTATTTGAAAGTAACCTGAGTAACCATCGCACACAGTGTACTTCTCATGACCAGCTACCTCATTTAGTATCTCATCCTGGAATGGGAGGGGAAAGTGATCTCTCTTTGTTGCCTCATTGAGGGGACGGTAATCCACACACACCCTCCACTTGCCGTTCTTCTTAGGAGTGACAACAACAGGAGAGACCCACTCTGAATTCTCCACTGGATAAATGAACCCAGCTGCTAGAAGCTTTCTTACCTCCTTGAGTAAAGCCTGCTCCTTGATGACTCCTAGCCTTCGTAGCTTCTGAGCCTTAGGTGTGGCCTCTGGCTTCAACTCAATTTTGTGTTGAACAGCATCTACTCCACGCACATCGGTGTAGTCTTTAGCAAAAAGCCTAGGAAACTTCCTTAGCACACATTTGAACTCCTCTCTTTCATCCTTTGTAAGTGTTGTTGATAGCATACCTTCCAGCATCCCTTCATCTTGATCACCTTCGTTCTCTTGAGGACCTACCTCCTCCAAGCCTTGACAAGAGGTCTCTTGGTTGCTTGGCTTAAACCTTACCCCCATGACTTTGATGGAAGACTCCTCTTCAGTAATGCTGCCGCTACTTTCTTCTTCTGAAGTGCTATCGGTCCAACCTTCTTCCGTCTCACTTTGAGATGATTCTTCATGGAGCTCCTCTTGGCGTTGCTCCTTCATGTCAAAGACAACCTTCTTGTGATTGTCATTCCTGCAAATTAGCTTTCCACTCTCCCAATCCTGCAAAGCTCGCATTTTCATTAGCCATGGTCTTCCTAGGATAAATGGGTAACCATTTCCCTTGGTAGACATGACATAGAAATCCACTGCCTTCTTAATGCCAAAGGCCTCCACAAAAACATTTTTACAAATGCCTACGCACCTAGCCTTGCTATTGTTTGCCATCTTGACCCTAATTTCAGGTGTCTCATGGATGTGCATGCCTAGTTTTTGCATGAGTCCCTCTGTCATGATGCAAATTTGTGCACCCCCATCCACTAGACCTTTCCTAACCAATCTCCCTTTGATGTAACAGTCTAGCACCGGTGTAATGTCCTCATTCATTTCAGCTTGTGCAATTTTTACAACAGGCACACTCTCTTTTACCTTTCTCCTAGTGCTAACTGCCCTTGTTAAATCCCTCCTAACTTGTGGACATAATGCAAGAAATTGAGGCCATGAAATATCAGGACCCTTACCTCTCATGTCTTCCAACAAGTTGTACGGAGCCATACCATGTCCAAGAGGGAAGTCTTGGAGGTTGATACGACGTCGAGTCCTCTTGGTTTCCTTGGTTCCCTTTGCCTTCTTGCCTTGTCCATGGTCACTCTGTGATGTGACTCCTTCTTTCTCTTTACCTTTTCCTCGGCCACGCTTAATTCCATTGGCTTCCATGTCAACCTCATTTGAATTTGTCACCTCTACCACATGCACATTTGGATCTGGCAAAGGTGGAACTCCTTCTACCCCTTGTGGAGGTGGTCTTGGTCCATTTGGCCTTTGTAGAAGCCTTGGTTGTTGACCAGCTCCTTCTCCTGCATTCATCACTGGGTAATTCAAGTTAGGCCTCCCTGGCTCCCCACGGGGCCAAGGACAATTATACATCCCATGTCCAGACTCTCCGCAATTCCAACATTGCAAGACTCTCCTAGGTCGTGGATCTCGCTCTTCAGACTTCTTTGCTTGTCCCTTTGGACCTACAGCTTGTGCAAGGTGAATTGACAGGCTGCTTAAAGATTCGTTTAACTTCTCAATTACTTCCGTCGTTACCTCAGGAAGCTCCCTCGATGTTGATGCTTGTGACTTACCTTTGGGTCTAAGACCTTCTATTGGAACCTCTCCCCTTAAGCACTTGAGTTTCCTATACTTCTTAGCAGCCCTAGTTTCAGCTGCATCAAAAGTAGCAGGTGCACCCGCCTCAACGTTTACCTTAACGTCAGGAAAGAGTCCGGCTATGAACCTCTCCTTCTTTAAAAATTCTGCACCATCACCAGGGTTAGCAACATTTCGTATCCATAGAGCCCAAAGACGTAGAAACTCTTGCTTGTACAAGTAGTAGTCATCTAAGTCTTTTTGCTTATGAGAAACAATGTCTTGCCATAGTTTTTGAGTGTTTTGGGGATCAAAGAAGTATCTCTTAAAACGATTCAAAACTTCTGTGTAATTCCCCTTAACTTCCTCAGGCAAAGAGTCAAACCAAGTACTAGCATCTTTCCTAAGGACCACCTCAAACATTTCTACATGTTCTTGATCGGTTACTATCCTCTTGATACGGCAAGACATCTTGAAATTTGCTAAAAATAATTCTGCATCCTCTCCAGGCTCTCCAAAGAAAAGAGGATATCCAGACATTTGGCGTTGGCTCTCCATTATTATGAAAGATTACAACACGAGTTACAATAAGGGATACAATAGAGATCTAGAACCACTTGCCTGCAAATGAAGAAGTGAGAAAATACCACTCTAGGTTTTCTTCTTCAGCTATCCAAGCTTCAATAAGGTCTCGATTTGTTTGATCAAAACAAAAGGGTAGACTATTGATGAGCTCTAAGAAGGGTTGAAATTCTTCAAAGCTAAGGCGATAAACAGAAATCTCTAGAACTTCATTTTCTGGATCCAAAAGAGCAACCACGTCCCAAGTGATAAATTGCACTTGCTCTACAATTCCCAATGCACAAGAGGTTTGTATAAAAACTAGATCTTCATGCTCGTCGAAGGCCGTGAGAAAGTAGCAATTGACTAGGAGCTCCTTTCCTTCGAGTTCCACACAGTCGGAGTGAGGCAACCTTCTCACAATTTCATAAAGAACATCCTCATCAAGTCCGATCAAGTTTGCAAGATTTAAAGACTCCACTTGTGCTACAAAATTCCTGGACAAAAACTCCTTAGGATTATGGTTAAATCATTCAAAAGCATAAAGAGATTTACAATGTCTCTATGAACAAAGTGTCATAGAAAGTAGAGAAGGATGAGAATTTATACAAATTTGCAATCTTCTCTATGCTCTCTTTATTAAGACAAGCTCTGAATAGCTCCCTATCTCCTTTGTTGAAAGCGAAAGGAAGACTATTAATAAGACGCAAATGAGGGAAAAATTCACCAAATGTGAGTCTATGAAGCATGAACTCTGGCCGCAAGTTTCCTGAAGAGTCTTCCTCAATGGTGAAATGCACTCGCCAAACGCCAAATTTCACTCTATTTACCAATCTTAGGGCACACACTAGTTGGATGAATGCGCGGTCTTCCTTAGTGCCCAACAACAAGAGGAAAATGGAATCCACGCGTAGGACCTTCCGTCTTAACTTCACCACCCTCTTGTTATGAGGGAGACGCCTTACTACTTGCTCCTGCAACTCAATTGGTAATAGAGCTAGATCTCTAAGGATTGAACTTTCACTGCACACACATTCCCAGTTAGAATAAATGATCGTTTTTTTGTTTCTTGTAACAACTTGGACAAAGAAAAAACAAACATACACACTACTTTGCCAGGCTGCATTTCATTTTAAAATAAAATGAACACATGTACATCAAAGGAAGTGTGGTAGTTGATGAGAGGTAGAATGACAGGGTTTGGTGATGCAAGAATTTCTCCTGCTCTTTGGGCACCAAACATGAACACCATTCGTTGTTGAAAATGGATCTTTCTACTAATTGCAACGTTTATTCTAATGTGTGGAGTAAAATGAAAGGGAAAAACCTCTATTCCTGGGCCATTATCCATGGCCTATGCATGTCCTAATGCTTAAAACAAAAGAAAAATATAGACGTCCAAACTAAGGTCGTACCTAATGAGAGGCAAAATAAAAGGATTTACTGAAGCATTTATCTCGGCCAACCTAAGAGGACCTAAAATTCTACGAATGACACGTTGAAATTGCAACTTAGTACTAACAATTATGTGTACCTTTTGCCTTGCAATGGGAATGAAGGGATCATACAAATCTTCGTGATTCATGCAAACTACTTGACTATGCTAAAGGTTGATTCTACACAAAAATACACAAGCCGTCCTCAGTGGGGGCACCAATTTGAGGCGGTCCGGGGCGGGCAACAAGAAGAGTGGCCTCTAGACACCCTTCAAGGCTCCCGTGCTGCTCAATGGGGCTGGGGCACAACACAACACAAACCAAAACAACAAACCCACCGCCAAATCCCAACTACACAAGGGGCACCACCTAGTTTAAGAGCGAACTAGGACGCAAAAGAGGAGAATCGTTAGAGCAACCCACAAACAAGCAAGGAATTACACTAACCCTAACACCGATGGAATACTCTCACACACTAAAACACGAGAGAGAGAGAGATAGAGAGAGAGAGAGAGATAGAGAGAGAGATAGATAGAGAGAGAGAGAGATAGTGCTCGGGCTGCTTTGAAACGTATCTGCGATGATCAAGCAAACACAACTATATATTTAAGAAAGAGAGAGAAAGGGGGAGGGGGCGCTTGTTGCATTAATACCTTCTTACAAATCTGTCATGACAAATCAAAGTGAGATTAGTACTTGTTCAACATAGCTTGCGTAAATTTCACCACAACACATCACTAGAAAAGCCACCCCAATCACTGTCTTAAGGCCAGGGGAGTCCTCTCCACCTTGTCGCCCTCTTACAGTATGTGGGATTTATGGCTAGATTGATGACAACACCAGAGACAAGCTATCAAGAACTTAAAAAAAACCAAGATACTTACGCATCATTGTTGTCCATTACTTCACGTTGGAAGGGAGACAAAATATCCAAGATTAGTCCAAATCCACCCTCCTTGATTCAGCGAATGTTGGGCTTACACTAGTAGGAGAAATGATAGATTTCCTACTCTCAATTGAATGATCACTCTCTCTCTTACAATGGCATAGATTTCCCTTGCTAATCCCCTATTACAACACATGCACATGCATAAGACAATGAGCTTCCACTCAAGAGCTCCTTCTAGAGAGGTTGAGCTTGGCTTCTCAAGCTATAGCATAGTGCTCTTGCTTATGGCTTCCCCCTTTTATGCTAGCTACACCCTCCTTTTATAGCAATTTTGAAGGCTAGGGTTACTCCTCTAACCATGGTTGGGTTAGATTTTCAGCAATTTATCTAATTTCTTTTGCTTGGAATTATCAAGAAGTTGGTGGGGAAAGAGAGAGGAGAGAAATGGAGGTGATAGGACTTTTCATAGTGGGTTAGTGTTAGTAGAGTTAGTATTAATTTACAAATGGAATTGGATATTTACAATGGGAGTATCCATGTAGGATACAAATAAGGAAGAAAAACTCTTAAGAGGTAAAAAAAGGTGGATTTCTTACAAGGTTGATGCTCCAAGTGTCTTGAGTAGGGCCAATTTTGACGCTTGTTGACGGTCCACTAGCTTTGACGGTACATTTTTTCTCCACTCTTGACCTTCCTTGAGAGACAAGGTAATTGAAGCTGAGTAATCAACCACCATGATGCTGTCTTTTAAGAGAAGAGGCTGAATTTTGTGGTTTTTTGATAGATATGGGTAATTTGGAGGAGGAAAAATGAGACTAGGTGGTCAATTTTGGAATGGAATTGTGTGTGGGAGGTATGAGTTCACCATGGTTTCTCTTATTCTTCAAGGTTGAGGAGAAGGTGAGTAGTGTGCAGAGAGGAGTGGTGAGAGAGATGGGGATGATGAGTGGAGAAGTATGTGTGAAAGAGGAAAATGATAAAGTGGAAGAGAGAGTGTGGCTGCATAGCATGGGAAAACTGGGGTCCACTAAAAACATCATAGCTCACAGTTGGTAGCTCCAAAAATCATGAAAAAATTTGGGGTGATTATTCAGAGCGTGGGCTACATTTTCTCTTTTGACCACCACTCCAAATTCGGAGTGGAGATAGGTGCCAAAATTCTCACCAAAAAGCCTGTTTTTTAGGCCTGCAAAAGTCTTTTAGTGGTCCCCTCCTTTGTTGAATTTGTACAATGCATCCAAGAGTGAGCCCCTCCTTTGTCATATTATAATACAAAGCATTCAAGTTGCCCTTGACCCATGCATGGAGGAGGATTATTGGTGAAATAAGAAATATATACATGGTGGGACTAGTGTATGGACTATTCATGGACTTTAGCTCAATGAGCACATGGTGTTAGAATAATGAGTAAAAATAATAATAAAAATATGGAGGAGTTATGGATATGGAAAGATTTGGAATCATATGATATGGTCCCTCCTTGAATTATTTTTGGTGAAAGAGGAAAATGTATGCAAGTAAATAATATAATAAAAGTAACCAATGAGTAGAAATCAATTTTTTGTTTTCACGAGGGTGAGGGTGAAAATGTGGGAGTGATTTGTATAAAGGAAAAATATGAGGTTAGAGTATGTACATATTGGCAAAAAAATAAAATTATGGTGTAAGAGGATGAAAGAAGGTGTACATAGGTTTAATAAAACACACACCTAAGTAGAAATATTTAAATAAAATACCAAAATAATTATAAAAAATCCCTATATTTAGGCCATATATACAATGAAATATTTACATACAAAGAGGCCATAATATACTTTTATTTTTATTTTTTATTTTTTTCTTATTTTTTTTTGGCTCACCTAGCCCAGTGACTAGCTAGCTGAGGGTTTTTAAGAAGATATGGGAAAAGTCCCGTGACTCACGCACGCCTATGTACAGTGAAATGGTAGGGGTAGCCACAGTGTTTGGGTGATTTTGGTAGGGTGAGGTAACTCACTGTGGCAATTACAAAGAGCCGAAAAAACGGCTATCAGTGGCATGGACCCGATACAGTGAATATTCGGTCGGGCTTTGCAGCTTAGTAGTAGAAGGTTGGAGTAATGAGAGGGAGCCTGGGAAAGTGGACTCTTTGTGGGAGAGTTTTCAAAAAAAAAAAGTTGCAAAGGCCTTGAGGGCTCAAAGGCTAGGGAGCTGCCACGTGGCATGGAGTAAGCCCACATGCGAGGAGGAGGCCCGGACTCGCGGGGTATATTCTTTGGGCCGTGTGCCCCCAATTAAGCATGAAGGGAAGGAGTAGGAGCTCCGTGAGCTCATGGCTATGGCGCCGGTGGCACGGCCCGGTAGGGCGTTGTGAACGGGGTGGAGCGGCCTTGTCGGGCGTCCGCGGTGGTTATGAAGGAGGAGCCTGGCGCAGGCGCCATCCTCCGGTGGCACGCTGCCGGTGCTTTGATGAGGTGGCAGTACCCCACACGGGGCGCCTTCCCGCGGGCCAGGTTTTGGAGAGGGAGAGAAGAGGCAATAGCGACATCGCTATTGCCCTTCCCCCCCATATAAGAGGGAGCTCCCACAAGATCACTCCAAGGGCGAAGGCAAAGAGCAAGGGTCGTCCGGGTAGAAGAGGACCAAAGGTGGCCAAAATGAATCAAAGGGTGCAAAGCAAAGTCAAATTTGGCCCAAACCAAGGGATGTCCGGCAAAGGGGAAGACCAAAGAAGCATGGCAAATCAAAGGGTGCAAAGCAAAGCCAAGTGCAAGGCCAAAAGAGGACAAAGAGGAGTCCGATAGAGGAAATTGAGAGTCAAAGTCAAAAATGAAGCAGTGTAAGGTTGAGGCCAATAGGGGTAAAAGTGAAGAGATAAAAAATAAAAAAATAGAAAGCCCAGGGGGCAATAACGACATCGCTAATGCCCCCCCCCCAAGTGCAAAGAGTGAAGAAGAGAGAAGTAGAGCAAAGTGGTGCCCTCTTTCCCAAAAGATACCAATTCAAGCAACCAGGTGGACCAATTAAAGTGCAAATTCCCAAATTAAAGGCCCCCCCTATAAAAGTCAAAAATGAATCGAATCAAGGGATTTTTTTTTGCCTTTAGAGGTGCCGTTTGAAGCCTGCAAAGTGGAGTTCTCTAGCAAGCTAGCCCCTTTGTAACTTTTTCTTGAAAATGGCCATGGTGATGGCATTGCAAGCCGGTGTATGTGTTTTCTGAAGTGCAATCAAGCCACAGTTTCCTCCCGTGCTGTTGTTTCCCCTTCCCCCCTTCTCTTTCTCTTGCTTTCATGTCCCTCCTCAGTGCGGGCTGTGTGGAAGTGTGTGCCCTCCCGGACCGATGGTGTTTTGAGTGAGAGAGTGATATTGAGTGATTGTGTGCGTTTGTAAGGGTGGAGACAGGCAGTGGTAGTAGGTGTATCTTGGGTGGTGGTTTGTAGAGTGTGTGAGCAGTGGTAATGGAGCAGGCGGCTGCTAGTGTTAAGTGTTTCTTTGAAGGTGTTTTCCGAGAGGATAGGGGTCCTGTGAATACCCTGAGCTATAGAGAGGCCCTTTTGTTTGTGCTACGCGTGTTCCCCCTTTCCCCCTCTCCATCTTCTGGTGCCCCCATGGAGAAGCACACTGATTGCTCCTTGTTGATCGAAAAGAAGCGGTTTTCACGTTGGAAGGCATGGAAGGTAGAATCTATGGACCGATTTTCACAGGAGAAGAGAGCCCTGACGAGTGGATGTCAGATTTTGAGCTGTACATGCTATCGTTAAGTATGTCGAACGAGAATAGAAAAATGCAGACTTTTCCTTTGGTGATGCATGGTAGAGCTAAAGCATGGTACGATGCATTGGAAGGTGAGACGAAGCAAGCATGGCCGGCTCTACGGGCGAGGTTTCTTCACGACTTTCGCAAGGAGACTTCCCCAGTCGAAATGGATGCAAAGCTGAAGACGCTTAAGCAAGATGTAAGTGAAGAGTTCAATTTGTTTTTGGGTCATTTTGAAGAGTGTTGGGCAGAGTTAGCGGCAGCCATGCAATTGGCTAATGGAGACTATTTCAAGCTTGACAAATTAATGGCATGCCTACACCCCAAAGTGAGAGAGAAAGTTGATTTCGAGAGCCCAGAGAATTATAATGGTGCGGTAGCCATTGCACGGTCGAAGAGCAGAAAGATAAAGAAGAAGATACAGCAGGGCGTGTCAGGCTACGAGACGATGGACCATGTTCAACCGCAGAGTCCGAGAGAGGCTAGACATGAAGAAAATCATGGAATCCGAGGTGTAGCTGTTGTGCTGCAAAATTGGGTGCACACAGTGCAAGATTTATCCGAGCAGATGCAGGATTTGCAGCTCAGTGTCATGGATAGAGGACAACCAAGAGGAGCAAGGGGCAGGGCACGGCCATTTCCTAGCAGGTGTTACAATTGTGGAGAAGAAGGGCATTATGCGCCTGATTGTCCTCAACCGCAGAGAGAAAGAGGAGGTATGTACCCGCTTTTTGGTAGAGGTCGAGGTCAAGGACAATACAATGGCCCAAGAGAGCAAGCAGTGGAGAATCCTGTGCAGCCAGCTCCGCAAAACGGAGGTGAAGTTCCTAGAGTAAACATCATAGGGGTGGACAAGCAAGATGTCGAAGTTTTGGCCAATAAGAGGGCAAGAGTTGAGAGGGAGACAGAGGTAGAACGGGAAACTAGAGCTTGCAAGGGCAAAGAGAAGGTGTACGAAGGCAGAGAGTAGCCTGAGCCTAGCAAGAGAAGGAGGCGTCGCAAGATCAAGCAAGCAGATTTCCAGCTAGGGCATGGCTATCCCGAGTACAATCTAGTGAGTGATGTTCAAAATCAAAAGGCAAATATTATGTTTGGTCAGTTGTTGGCTTTAAATCCAAAGTTAAGAAGGTTGTGGTCCACAAGTGTTAGCACCAGGCTGCCAACAACTAAGGGAAATGTTCAAGCAGTGCAAAACATGGCTTTGAGGGTAGGTAGCCCCACTGATGTTCTTCCATTGGTGGATGCGATTATAGAGAAGAGGATGCAGGTACAAGCCTACATAGACGGTGGAGCACAGGTTTGTGTCATGACGGAAGCAGCCATGAAAGAGACAGGGGTCAAGGAAGTAGTCAGGTCAAATGTGCGCATGAGGATGGCCAACCATACTAAAGCTAGGTGTCTGGGTGTGGCGCAGGATGTGAGGGTCAAAGTGATGGGCATAGAGTGCCTGATAGACTTTTTTGTGATGAAGGCAGGGGATAATGCTTACCCTATCATTTTGGGTAGGCCATGGATTTTGGCGATAGGTGCAAAGCAAGATTGGGAGAGTAAAGTGTTCACTTTGCCTGACAAAGAGAGAGGCAGACAAATTGTGCTTGATTTGAAGACCAAGGAGAGCAGTTCTCGTCCTATGGCAGTTAAAGATGAGGGCGACACGACGAGCTATGAGTACGAGACCGAGACAGGCTATGATGAAGGCTATACTAGCACAGAGGAAGAGGAGAGCGAGGACCACATGTTAAAGATAGATGCAAACTTGTTCGGAGTCACCATAGACGACTCTCCACCTAAAGAAGAAGGTATGCAGTCTCAAGCTCATGGTTTAAGCATAGAGGAGGTTTCAAGCATGATAAGTGAAGACTTAATCAAAGGGGAAAAGGAAGGATATGTTCAACTGTGTGAATCCTATCCAAATCTATTTGCTACGGAGTACAAGCATTTGCGAGGTGCAAAAGGGGTGGAGCACAAAATTGTTCTTAAGGAGGGACATAAGCCTAAAGCACACAAGCTGAGAAGACTAGGGGAAATTCAAAAAGAAGCCCTTTGGTAGGAGATCAATAAGCTATTGGATGCAGGCATCATATATCCTGTGAAGGAGTCAGAGTGGGTCTTGCCAGTGGTCATAACCCCTAAGAAGAATGGGAAATGGAGAGTATGCATCGACTACAAGCCATTGAATGCTGCGACCAAGAGGAATCACTACCCCTTGCCGTTTCAAGATGAAATCCTAAACCAGGTGGCTGGGCATGAGAGATACTCAATTATGGACGGCTTTTCGACGTACTTTCAAATAGGGATTGCACTTAAAGACCAGTTGAAGACCACATTCATATCGCCATGGGGTTGTTTCACTTACCGCCGGATGCCATTTGGATTAGTGAATGCATATGCCACATTCCAAGGTTGGATGAACAGGGTATTTGGTCCATACTTGGGCCGTTTTATTAGGGTCTTCATGGATGATATCGGCTGCTACAGTTCAAGGTTGGAGCACCTATCGAAGCTCTAACTGCTTTCAAAGGCTTGATGAAGAAGGAGGCCAGCTGAATCCCAAGAAGTGCAAGCTAGCTCAGCCTCGAGCGTAGCTGTTAGTACATGTGGTGTCGCAAAACGGTATAGAGGCTGATCCTGAGAAGGTGAAGGCATTGGTGTTAATGGAGCCGCCATCAGATGCTCAAGGTTTGGCTTCTTTTGTTCATAAGCTGAAGTATTTGTCACGTTTCTTTTGGATACTGTCGCAATATGTGCATCCTCTTCAAAAGAGGGCTCAGCAAGTGCATGGCTATGAGTGGGATGAGGAAGCTCAAGGGGATTTTGATAGGGTTAAAGAGATTTTGTGCCAATTGCCAGGGGTGTGTCCTCCCAATCGAGAGGACGACTTTTATGTGTCTATGACAATGGGCACAGCTGCTATTGGAGCGGCTCTATTGCAAAAGGTAGGGAGGAGCTACAAGCCGATATACTTCGAGAGCAGGGTGATTAGCCCAGGAGAGGCTACCTACACCAAGGCGGAGCAGTGGGTGATGGCTCTAGTCTTCGCTTGCAGGAAGTTTAAAGTCCATTTGATTGTGCGTAACTTTTTTGTGTTGACGGCTAATAATCTATTTCCAGAGGTAGTGCTACATTTGAAGCCAAGAAGGAGGATTATGAAGTGGGTGTTGGAGCTACAGGAGTTCGAGTTCGAGTTCAAGGTGGATCCCATGAGTCGGTCTCACCTAGCAGACATTCTTGTCAGCAAGGCCATCAATTTGCCGGCCTATCCAAGGGTGGTACGAGATGAAGCCAAGGAGGAACCCGACTTGGAGAATGCTCTTACTATGTGGTTCGATGGAGCGTATCGAAGGGTAGTGCAGAAAGCAGGAGGAGGTGTGGTGATACACGACCCACATGGTAAGACAATATTTTCAAAGGCATATGATCTGGAGGATGTCCACACCAATAATGAGGCAGAGTATCTCACTCTGCATTTGGGTTTAAAGCAGTGCATAGAGTTCGGCATTTCAAGGTTGGTGGTGAAGGGAGATGCATTGCTAGTGATCAAGCAACTACTAGGCGAGTGGCAGGTAAAGCGCGATTCTTTGAAGCATTGGTTCTTTTCCATCAAGAAGATGTTGAAGTCTTTTGAAGAGGTTCAATTCAAGCATGTGAGGAGAGAGCAGAATCAAGAGGTGGATCAACTAGCTAGCAGCAAAGTGCAAGTACATGTTGCAGGTCTATATGTGGCCCCAACCACTTATGCAGGTAGGGAGACTCTAAAAGAGATTGAAGGCTTTTTGAGTACAGGGAAATGTTCAGAGGGTTTGTCCAAGCTGCAAAAGAGAAGAGTGGTGCAAAAGGCCCACAAATTCACATTGGTAGGTGAAGATCTCATGAACTACGGGCGTGATGGAGTGCTTAGAAGGGTGCTATACAAAGAGGAGATAGGGATGGTGCTAGAGCAATGTCATGAAGAGAGCGGACATCAGGGAAAAGATCAGGTTTCGAGTGCTTAGAGCAGGCTTTTGGTGGCCTTCCATTGCGAAGGATGTGCATTACTGGTGCAAGACGTGCCACGAGTGTCAGACTATAGGTGAAAGACGACTCGTAGCGGAGTCACAAGGCGCCATCATTGCACAAAGCGCCTTTGAAAAGTGGGGTCTTGATGCTATAGGCCCTCTCCCAAAGTCTACAAGTGGTAATAAGTACGTGGTGGTAGCCATTGACTACCTTACAAGGTGGGTCAAGGCCAAAGCAGTGAAGGAAGTCAATGCTAGTGTGGTGGCTCAGTTTGTGTTTGATAATATATGTTTCCGTTTTGGTGTTGCCTGGGTGTTAGTTTTTGATAGGGGTCAGGGGTTTAGAAGCAAGCTCATGAGTGCATTAGTGGAAAAGTTAAAGATTCAGCACAAGTTTTCCTCGCCCTATCACCCCCAATGCAATGGTCTAGTCGAGAGTGCTAATGGTCAAATTGTCAAGATGTTAACGAAGTATGTGTATAAGCAGGAAGCTGAGTGGGAAGCAAATCTAAGGAAGTGTCTGTGGGCGTATAGGACATCCTATAAGGTGGCTACAAACTTCACTCCATTCGAGCTTTTCTATGGTAAGGAGGCGGTGTTGCCCGTGCATGCACAGCTAGGTGCTTTAAAGGGTATGTAGCGTGTCAATGCCACTCAACAAGGAGTTCCACAGGATCGGATAACCAGCTTGGAGGCTTTGCAGATGGACAGAGAGGCAGCGGCAGACTATTATGTGAAGCAAAGAGAGAAGCGGGTTGCCAAGTTCAATCAGAACCTGCCGGACAAGAAGATAGAGGAAGGAGACCTGGTCATGAAGTATGAAAGCTATCTGGATTTCACATTCTAGAAGAAGTTCAAGAAGAAGTGGATGGGTCCATATAAAGTGAAGAAGGCCTTTCCGAATGGGATGTATCAATTGGTAAGGGCAAATGGCAAGCTTCTTAGGAATAGGGTAAATGGTGTGCGGCTCAAATTGTACTTCAAGAGGAGTCTAGTGCCTGAAGTGCAGCAAATCATAGTCAAGGGGGGTGGGCAATCCACCTAAAGCATGCAGTGTGTGAAAGAAAGAAGATGAAGCTTTGTACAGATCCTGTACATATAGTTGTGGTTTTGCGAGTTGTTTTTATCGTCAGTTTGGTGTGCCAGTTTTAAAGTTTTGTACATATGCTTTTGGTCAAACATAAATGCTCGACGAGGGGGCAGGGCAATGATGGTACAACTAAATTTGGTCGAAGCTATCAAGTGGTCTATGCTAGGCAAATGGTGCAGTCGAGTGCAGTGCAGAAGGCTAGGGCAGGCACCAAGGCCCTTGGCAGCCAAAGGATAGTGGGAAATTATGCCTCATGCGGTTTTCTAGGCCAAAAGTACAGCGTAGTAGTCCAAATGGGATGGCAAGTGAAAATGTTAGAAGTGCCAAGTCAATCTCTAGAATGTAGAGTTCAACATGCTCTAGAAGCCGGTCCAGACGGCTCGTCGAACGGAGCCCCGGTGCTCAAGATATTGCGGTTTAAAGTTGAAGTGTGTAGCGGATCCCCAACGGATAGGGCAGCTGGGGACAGGTGGCCCGGGCTGATGACAGTATATACATGTGTAGTGTTCGAGTTGTGGAGCATGCCTGTCTTCTCAGATTGCGAATCGGAGCTCGGGATGGCAAGTTATGGCCATTAGAAGATTTTCTAGGGGCCGAGTCGGAGCTCATTGGACCGCGCGGGGAAATGTGCCATCTGGCATCGTTTGAGCCTCGCCGAAGCTCTCGATGATAGTGTGTGTCACGAGGAGACTGTAAAGAATGAGGATGCAAGAGAGCTACACAAGACAAGCACAAAGCACACAGAGATGGAAAGCTTCTTCTTCTTCTTCACAGAAAAGAGAGTACGAAATGACTAAGTGCTAAAGCTGAAAAGTAGCACATATGTACATGCGGTCACTAAGTGTGAACTCGCTAGAAGCGTACTAGGCTAGCACTATAAGTGTAGTCCAGCTGTAGAATCACTGGCAGAGATCCTCCGTGTCGGTCACCTAACGCGCCAGTGAGTAAATGCCATAAGCGGCCAAGACCCATAGTGGATACCAGATCAAGGTGTAGAGCTCGACATCTCAATACTCCCCCTCGAGCTCTGCATGTTGCAGAGTCCAAGCATAGTCCAAAAATGTCGAAGCTTCTCAGCTCCGAGGGCCTTGGTAAAGATATCCGCTATCTGCTCCTCTGTGCTGACGTAGACCAAGTCGATGTCGCCCGCCAACACTCGCTCTCGAACGTAGTGGTAATGGACCTCTATGTGTTTGGTCCTGGCATGGAACACTGGGTTCCTAGCCAACTGCATGCTGCTGAGGTTGTCACAATGGATGAAAATCTGCTGGTCCACCTGCACTCCCAAGTCCTCAAGTAATGTGCGTAGCCAAGCTACCTCGCACGCCGCAACTGCTGCACCTCTGTACTCGGCCTCTGTGCTCGATAAAGCAACCGTAGGCTGCTTTTTGCTGCTCCAAGTAACAGCAGCACTCCCAAAAGAGAACATGAAGCCACTCGTAGATCTCCTATCAACAATGCTACCTGCCCAATCTGCATCTGTATACCCATACAATGCTAATGGTGCATCTGCTGCATAGAACAATGCGTAGTCAAGAGTACCTTGCACATACCTAAGTGTGCGTCGTACTCCATCCAAATGTGGCTTCCTCGGAAGTTGCATGAACTGACTCTCCAAGCCTACTGTGTAGCTCAAGTCTGGCCTCGTGATAGTCAAGTAGATTAGACTACCCACAATCTTCCTGTACATGTTGACATCCTCAACAACATCACCCTTCTCTGCACTCAGCTTTGCATTCACATCCAAGTGAATAGAAATTGGCTTACAATCAGCCATACCATACTTTGACAACATGTCCAAAGCATACTGTCTTTGTGATAGCCATACACCCTCTGGAGTCCTGATCACTTCAATGCCAAGAAAGTAGCGCAACTCGCCTAAATCTTTCATTTCAAACTCCTGTTTGAGAAGACCCTTCACATGGTCAATCTCCATAGCATTGTCACCAACAATAATAAGGTCATCTACATATATGGTAATGACCACAATCCCCACATCACTCTCACGTACATAGAGTGAATGATCAGCATGAGCTCTCCTAAAACCAATACTGACAAGATACTTGGCAATCCTGTCATACCATGCTCTAGAGCCCTGCTTCAAACCATACAAAGCTTTGAGAAGTCTGCATACATAATCTAGGTAACCTGGATCGACATAACCAGGTGGCTGATCCATATACACTTCCTCTTGCAACTCACCATTCAAGAAGGCATTCTTTACATCCATTTGATGCATAATCCATCCTCTAGATGCAGCCACTGCTATGACAGCTCTCACTGTCGTCATCTTTGCCACTGGAGCAAAGGTCTCCTCATAGTCTATGCCATACGTCTATGCATAACCCTTTGCGACCAGCCTTGCCTTGTGACGCTCAATGTTACCATCAGCCTTATGCTTGGTTTTATACACCCATTTACAGCCAATAGCTTTCTTGCCACTTGGCAATGGCACCAACTCCCATGTGTCATTTGCTTCCAATGCAGCCATCTCTTCATTCATTGCATCATCCCAATGCACATTTCCAACTGCATCCTCAAAACATGTGGGCTCCACATCCTATATCACCTTAGCCATGTAGGCTTGGTGATGCGCTAGATACCCATCATAAGTCAATTTCTGAACTGGATTTCTGACTCTATTAGATCTGCGCGGTCCTTGGTCACTCCTTTGCCCTCTAGCATCTTCTTGTACTTTCCTTACACCAGGTGTCCTGACAGCCGGAATTCCAAATTCCTCATCAAGACTTTGTTCATAACCATCTAAATCCATGTCTACATGTGAAAAACCTGATGATGCATCAACCATAAAGGGAGGTTCATCAACCTTTTCCTTTCCTTTTCGTGATACATTCCCTGTACCTGTTGGTGGAGTAACCTGCGTACGTAGTCTACCATTCCATGGTTTCTCAACAGAGCCACGAGAAGAGGACTCTTGTGGTCCACTCAAAACCTGTGACTGTGGCCTCACATTTTGTACAACCACATCATCTTTTACATCAGCCCCAATAGTGCCATGTGCATTACTGTACCAGCTGCTCATCTCATCAAAGACTACATCTCTGCTCACTCGTAATTCTCGTGTAGTAGGATTGTAGCACCTGTACCCCTTTTGTTCAAGGGAATATCCCACAAGAATACATTTCTCTGCTTTAGGATCCAATTTCCTACGCAACTCATCTGGTACATGCACGTAAGCTATGCAGCCAAACACTTTCAAGTGTGCCAAATCAGGCTTTGTACCTGTAAACTTTTCCTCAGGTGTTACATCATGCACCGCAGCTGTAGGTGTCCTGTTCATAATGTACACAGCTGTATTTACGGCTTCAGCCCAGAAATGATGAGGCATGTTCTTCTCATTCATCAATGCACGTGCAACCTCTGCAATGTTCCTGTTTTTCCTTTCTGCGACCCCATTCTATTGTGGAGTATATCTGCATGTAAACTGCCTGCGTATACCATGCATTCACAGAAAATCTGAAAAATCATTGGAGAAGTACTCTCCCCCTCCATCTGACCTCAATGTCTTGATTTGCATATCTGTCTCCTTCTCAATCATGACTTTGAAGTCTTGAAAGTGACCAAACACTTCACTTTTGTTACGCATGAAGTAGACCCATACTTTCCTTGTATGGTCATCAATGAAAGAGACATAATACCTGCAACCATGTATACTTGCAGTATCGGTTGGACCCCAAACATCTGTGTGCACCACCTCAAGTGTCTTTTTACATACATTGCGCTCATGTGGAAATGAGCCTTTTGACTGTTTTCCAAACTGGCATGCTGCACACACTTTATGCATACCATCCACCTTGAATTTGGGCAAACCTTTTACAATCTGTTTTGATTGCATGCTGCGCAATCTCTGCTCATTGACATGGCCAATGCGTTTGTGCCAAATGTCAACATCAGCCACAACACCTGTGCCCTGTGCAAATAATGCAGCTTTTACCTCAGGCATGTCTACATTCAGCGTAAACATTCTGCCCACACATTTGCCCTCTATGATCAGCTTACAGCCATTCTGGAAATCTTCTACATAACAGCCATTTGGATTGAAGTGAACCTGCAAACCCTGCTCAACCATTTGTCCAACAGAAACAAGATTCTTTGTAATGTTTGGGACATGAAGTACATCTGCTAAGTACTTTGATTTCCCACTCTTCGTATTTAGAGGTATGTCCCCTACATGAGCAATGGGGTGAGCTGTGTCATCTTCTGTCTGCACATAGCCTGACACATCTGGTTTGAGCATATCTCTAAACCACTCTCCACAAGACGTCATGTGATTAGAGGCACCTGAATCCACATACCAAACATCATCTTGGGTGGAATTCTCTGCAGTCATTGTATTCATTACATGCTGCATAACAAACATGCGCTTGTTTTTGCTGTCATCTGCATCTCTGCTAGTAGATGCATAGTTGCCATGTTCTCTCTTTCCACTTGCTTTTCCCTTTGGACAGTCACGTGACATGTGACCTCTTTCACCACAAGTCCAACATTCTCTGCTATCTCGAGTATGTTGCTGCCTGCTTGATCCTGCACCACGACCTCTTTGACTCCCCCTGCCTTGAGACTGGTTTCCCCTGCCACCTGTATTGTTTTGATTTGATTGACCTTCCAGAAATTGGCCCCTGCAACCCCTTGGGCCTCGACCACGACCTCTACCTCTACCTCTGTTGGAGTTAGAATAGAAGGCCTGTTCAGAATTATTTCTGCCATGAGAAGAAGATGTGTCAAGGTTCTTCTCCTCAAGAATAAGCATAGAAATCAAATCTTGGAACACGGGGATGTCGTCTCTTGTATTCATGGAAGACCTAAAATGTACATACTCAGCTCCTAGACCATCCAAGCATGCACGGACAATGTCATCGTCTTCCACTGAGACTTTAATAGATCCAAGAGCCTCAATGATACTCTTGATCTTCAAGGCATAATCATTGATTGAGAGGTTGTTCCTCTTAACCTGATTTAGCTCCGACTTTAGTTGAAGCTTCCTTGCCTTGGTGTTTACCTCGAACACTCTGCCTAAGTTTTTCCATGCAATGGCGGGGGTTTCAGCATCCTGTGATGCTCATAGAAAGCCAATACATCACTTTGCTCTGGCCTTGTTGCCAATCCCTCAAAGCTTTCCTTTGTTCTGTTGTAGCATTTGCCTCGAGAATCTCTGGTTCCTTTTCATTGTCTCCTTCTACATAGTCCCAATAACCTTTTCCTTTTAGGAAATTTGTTATTCTGAACTTCCATGCAGGGTAGTTATTTTTCTCAAGCTTCTCAGTAACAATCTGACTGAAACCGTCAGACATCTTGAAGCACTAAGACAAAATAGCTGCAATCTGCAAAAACCTGCAAATCTGCTAAACCTGCTATCGTGGTACCTGTAACGCTTTCTACACTCAACAAGTGTCCACAATCAAGCGTACATACAACCACTGTACTTGTACAGTAAATCTGTGTATACTGCACTTTGGAGACCTGTTCACAAACTTGTGCGAAAAACCCCTAAAAAAGTTTTCGCTGCGCGGCGCGCCTTTGGCATCTAGTCGTGGATTGCGAACGAAGGGATTGTGATGCTCTTGCTCTCTTAGCCTCTCTTGCCTGCACCAGGATCTGATACCATGTAAAGAATGAGGATGCAAGAGAGCTACACAAGACAAGCACAAAGCACACAGAGATGGAAAGCTTCTTCTTCTTCTTCACAGAAAAGAGAGTACAAAATGACTAAGTGCTAAAGCTGAAAAGTAGCACATATGTACATGCGGTCACTAAGTGTGAACTCGCTAGAAGCGTACTAGGCTGGCACTATAAGTGTAGTCCAGTTGTAGAATCATTGGCAGAGATCCTCCGTGTCGGTCACCTAACGCGCCAGTGAGTAAATGCCATAAGCGGCCAAGACCCGTAGTGGATGCCAGCTCAAGGTGTAGAGCTCGGCATCTCAACAGAGACAACATAAATCCACGGTGTGTCAATCGGATGCTTGGTCGACCAGGTACAGAAAGATGAAGTTGGGAGCCGGTGGCAGTAGAAGGTGTGCAGATGATTTCTTAAGTTTTTGGCGGCCTCGGACGGCGAACTCAGAGAAGTCAAAGGGTGGGCAGGTTTACGTGGCATGTACCCGATACAGTGAATATTCGGTCGGGCTTTGCAGCTTAGTAGTAGAAGGTTGGAGTAATGAGAGGGAGCCTGGGAAAGTGGGCTCTTTGTGGGAGAGTTTTCAAAAAAAAAAGTTGCAAAGGCCTTGAGGGCTCAAAGGCTAGGGAGATGCCACGTGGCATGGAGTAAGCCCACATGCGAGGAGGAGGCCCGGACTCGCGGGGTATATACTTTGGGCCGTGTGCCCCCAATTAAGCATGAAGGGAAGGAGTAGGAGCTCCGTGAGCTCATGGCTATGGCGCCGGTGGCACGGCCCGGTAGGGCGTTGTGAACGGGGTGGAGCGGCCTAGTCGGGCGTCCGCGGTGGTTATGAAGGAGGAGCCTGGCGCAGGCGCCATCCTCCGGTGGATTACAGGTTGCAGACTACAAGTTACAGGGACAGGTATAGGTACAGGTGATTCACACAGGTACAAGTAGCTGGAGTACAGTGATATACTAGCAGTGGTGTCACTTGCAGTTGTTGTGGGTATGTATCATTTGGCGCCTCTTTGAGCTCATTGTCTGCTGGATTGTACGTTACTTGTGGAAACTGCCATTGTACACCTTTGTGGAGCCATATTTGGTTGTATTTGGCAGTCCCAGTCATTTCTGAGACTTGGTCTGGAAGATAGTCATTTCTGAGACTTGACTATACGCGATTTGCATTAGCATTCATGTGAGGGTCGATAGCGTGAGGTTTTTATTGAGCTGGGGGATTCTCAAATGTGGAGATCCTTTTGGTGATACAGGTAGCTGGAGCACCCTTTTTGTGACCTCGCCATAGGCTATGTACTAGTGATTCCTATTTGATGCTCGGGTTCTATTGTTGGCAGTTTATGCATACATAGACAGTCTATATTTTGGGTTCACACTGCTCTACTTCTGGGGAAAATCTGCCAAAATTTTTCCAAGTTATGATGGCTAATTTTTTGGTATTTTGAGCCATTTATGCTGTTATGCTGCTGAAATTTGGGCAAAAATCAGAGGATAAGTCAGGTGTGCCTTCTTGGGAGCTTCATGGTTGGCTTTAATGGATGATCAAAATGGCCCTCAGTTCACTCCTTTTCATTTAACTCAAAGAATCCAGATTAATTTTCATGTGTCCAGGAAGATCTTTTTCCAGCAGCGCATAGTCTTTATGTTTGGGCCAAGAAGATTGAGAGAGATCTTGGAATGTCCTTTGCCTATTGTAATTCCAATGATCAACTATGAAAACTCATTTGATGTGCATGTGTTTGTCCTTATCTAAAGTTGAACTCCATTGAAGTTTCTGGGGATTGGGTAGTCAAAAGTTTTGGGTTCTTGCACGTGTGTTCAAAGGGGTTCTCAAAGCATTGTAACTTGGGTAGCCATGGCTTTCTCTTATCCGGAGTTTCATGGAAGAAGTGATGAAGATGTGGAAGAATTTTTGGAAAAGATGGAGGTTGCCTACATTAGCAACCAGATTCATGACCCTGCGCAGATGTTATGCCTTCTCCAAATTTGTTTGAAGAGTGATGCACAAGTTTGGTCTAAAGCATTTGAAGAGGAGTTGCGTGTGGCTGATCCACCTGTAAGGTTGAGTTGGGACAATCTAAGACATGGGTTGGAAGTGGAGTTTGTGAAGATAGAAGATCCTGACAAAGTGTGGCAAGAAGTACAGCCTTTGGTGCAAAAGGAAGGTGAGCCAGTAGATGCGTACATACGTAAGTTCTCATTGGCATGGGAGCGGATGTGCAAGGCCTTAGCACCACAGGTACCCCCACCTGACATGATGAAGAAGGACAGGTTCTTGGCTGGTCTTTGGGAGAATATACGTTGGAGAGTGGAGCTAAAGAAGCCTAGGACATATGAAGATGCACTAGAGGTAGCAAGGAACAAAGAGTGGAAGTTGAGGAAAATGAGCCAGTTAGGGGTGGAGTCTTTGCCCATGAGGTCTGAATTTCAGCCTATAGAGTCTTTACAAGGTCGCACGTCAGGGGTTCATCATGAACCAGTGGTTCCTGTTACTACTCAGGTTATGCCAGCAGTGGTCACTACATCGGTGCAAGATGATGGGCTAAGGCAAGACATGAGGCAAGTGGTAGATTTGATGAAGAATCTCAGCCTAAACATGCTAAGTCAAGTGGGAAATAATCGAGGTCGAGGGAGGTATGCAAATCAGCCAGGAGGTGAAGAAAGACCTAGGAATGGTGTTGGACAAAGCAATGGTAGGTTTTGGAGGCAGACGCCCACATGTTACAATTGTGGAGAGTTGGGTCACATCAGCCCGCAATGTGATAAGCCACCAAGGATGGGGGGAGACATGTATCCATTGCCAAGACAGGTGTTAACTAGGTCAAATGATTATGGCATCGAAATTAAGGGAGATGAAGGAACTCGTGGATTAACCCAAGAGGAAAAGGGAAAGACAAAAGTGCTAAGTGTAGTCACCTTGGAGAAGGCATCAAAGCTAGAGGATACATTAGTGATGCCTATTGGGAAGAGGACCACAGAGGATAAGGAAGGAAGAAGTACCCCAGGTCCTAGTAAGAAGAAAGGAAAGAGCCATGAAGGCGAGGATGTCAAGGCCAAGAGGAAAAGGAGAGCTCGTCGAAAGTTTCATGTTTCAGATTTTCCACTAGGGGATGGGCAATTAAGCTATGACTTGAAGGAGGATCTGACGAGCAGGAAGGCAGATGTTACTTTTGGGAAGCTTATAGAGATGGTGCCTAAGCTAAAGCGACAGCGGAAGAGGATGGTTAACCCAATGGGGAAAGAGCCAGAGAGAGGTTCAGTAAAGATGTTGGCAATGGATGAGCTACCAGACATTTGTCCAATAGTAGATGTGTGGCATAAAAGGAAAAATTTGGTACAAGGTTATGTGGATGGCGGAGCCCAAATATACGTCATAACACACTCATGCGTTGAGAAGATGGGTCTCACAGTGGCTGGGGTGTCAGGTTTCCGGATCAGATTGGAAAACCATCAGAAAGTAAAATGCTTGGGTGTTGTAAAGAGCTTAGAAGTGGAGGCATATGATGCAAAGGCAGTGGTTGATTTTCATGTGATGCCAGCAGGGTTGGGAGCATATCCTATTATACTAGGCAGACCATGATTACGTGCAGTGGGAGTTGTTCAAGATTGGCGACATGGTACGATTAGCCTCTATGGAAAGACGGGTACCAAGAAGCTATACAATATGGACACAAGGAAACGATTAGAGGAGCTTTATGAAGATGAGGATGAGTCTAGTGATGAAGACTCTTCCACGGTGATAGATGAGGACAGTGATAGCACTACCAGCAGTGATGAGGATGCTGATGTTGCATTTCTTTTGATGGACAAAGAAATCCAGGAATTTGGTTTAGTTGCATTTGCGAATGAGGTTGAAGATGAAAGTGAAGGGCCTTATGAAGTGATTGAAGGGCTGATGCAAACCAAGGTTGAGTTGTCAAAGAAGCAGGAATTGATGACACAAATGATCGGTGGAGACCTCTCAGCTATGGAGAAGGATATATATTTGCACATGCTGGCTAGTTTTCCTGATTTGTTCATTACTTCATATGAAGAGATCAGAGGGTTCAAGGGTGAAGAGATGCATATAGAGCTGAAAGAAGGTGCTAAGCCAGTGCGGCAAAGGCTAAGAAGGATGGGTCAAGAGCAAATGGAAGCCTTGCGAGAAGAGGTGGACAAGTTGTTGAAGGCAGGGTTCATAGTCCCTGTGGAGACCACAGAATGGGTGAGTCCAGTTGTAGTCAGTCCAAAGAAGGATGGGAAGTGGAGAATTTGTGTAGATTTTAAACCCTTAAATGCAGCCACTAAGAAGAACCCATATCCTCTTCCATTCATCGATCAGATCTTGGATTCAGTGGCAGGTTATGAGAGGTACAGTGTGTGTGATGGTTTTTCAGGCTATCTTCAATTGAAGATTGCTCTTAAAGACCGCACAAAGACCACTTTTATTACGCCATGGGGCTGCTATTGCTACACAGTATTGCCATTTGGGTTGTCAAATGGACCTTCCTTCTATCAAGAGAGAGCAAATTGGGTGTTGGAACCATTCATTGGTAGTTGTGTCAAAGCTTTTATGGATGACTTCTGTGTTTATAGCAGTAGGGCTGAACACCATGAGAAGATGCAGATGGTATTGGCTCGATATGATGAAGGTGGATGACAACTAAATCCAAAGAAATGTCATCTAGCACAACCAAGGGTGAAGTTATTGGGCCATATGGTGTCAGAAAATGGCATTGAGGCTGATCCAGACAAGGTTAAGTCTATTATTCTTCTTCCATCACCTACGAGTACGAAGCAATTGGCAACCTTTATACACAAAATTAAGTACATGGCAAGGTGTATTCCATTGTCTTCTCAGATTCTTTATCCATTACAACAAGTGGCAAAGCATGATCCATTTCAATGGGATGACAAGTGTGAAGAAGTGTTTCAAGAGGTGAAAGAGGTGTTAGGGGGGTTGTCAGCCATGCAGGCTCCTGATTGGGAGAAAGTTTTTTATGTAAATCCCTTAGTAGGGGATGATGCCATTGGAGCTATGCTATTGCAAAAGGGGAAGGGCAGCCATTATATGAGGCCAGTGTATTGTGCAAGCCGAGTGAAGTTGGTAGCGGAGAGAAAGTTCTCGGAAGTAGAGCTAGTGATGGCTAGTGTAATATTTGCTTGTCGACGATTTCGTCATTACTTGCTACCACGACCTTTTGTTTTCTTGACGAGTTATGCCTTTTTGCCACAGTTAATTAATGGCACTAACATGTCAAATGTGGTGAAGAAATGGGTAATTGAGCTGCAAGAGTTTGAGTTCTCTTTTCTAGAGGAAGACAGTACAAGGGCTACCCTAGTTGATTTGTTGACCTACAAGGAGAATCCCCTTATTGTTAAGGAAGAGGTGGTGAGAAAGGTAGTTGAAGAAGTGCCACAGATCAGCAATGCACATGTGTTTTTCTTTGATGGTTCATACAGAAAGAGCCATGATGCAGCTTCAGGGGGTATAGCACTTTATGATCCAGAGGGGAAGCTAGTATGCAAGAGAGGGTTCAAATTGGATGCTCATAGTAACAATGAGGCTGAATATGCTACTCTAGAAGCCGGATTACACATTTGTTTGAAGCATGGGGTTCGAAGGTTGAGCATAAAAGGTGATGCCTTGTTAGTGGTGAAGCAAGTGCTGGGTGTGTGGAAGAGCAAGAACACCTCATTGAAGGAAATGTGCTTCAGAATTAAAGGCCTGTTAAAAAAATTCGAAGCATGGAGCATCAGACACATTGAATGTGCTCTAAATGGAGAGGCACATGAAGCGGCTCAAGGCATGATTGGGGAGCTATTTGTGTTGAGGACCACTTTACCTCTTTATCATGGCCGGGAAAGTTGGCTCAAGAAGAGGAGTTTTTGCTAACAGGAATCATTCCAAAGGAGATTCAGAAGTCTAAGAAGTATGGCTTTGTGCGTAGAGCATACAGGTACAAATTGATTGGTGATGTCTTATACATGAAAGGGGCTCATCTCGTGTTGAGACGTGTACCTTGGAGGGAGGAGCTTTACAGAGTGTTGGAAGAGAATCATGAAGGCGCATGTGGCGGCCATTTTGCTCTAAAGATCACCTTGCATAAGATTTTGCAAGAGGGGTATGTATGGCCTAGTTTGCACAAGGATGTTCACCATTGGTGTAGGTCTTGCAATAGGTGTCAAGCATTTGGGAAGAGAGTGTTGAAGCCAGAGCTACGAAAAACCATTATGGCGTTTGATGTGTTTGAAAAGTGGGGGATTGATGCAATAGGCCCGTTACCTATCACAAGCAGGGTCAAAATCTATATTTTGACTGCAGTGGACTATCTCTCTAGATGGGCAGAGGCTATAGCAGTAAAACAGATCACTGCAAAGGATGTGGCAAAATTTGTGTATGATGAAATATGTTGCAAGTTTGGGGTGCCACTGGAGCTACTTTCAGATAAGGGGCCTGGCTTTAGAGTTAAACTGCTAGATTTTTTATGTGCAAAGATGAAGATTAGGCACCAGCATACCACTCCTTATTACCCGCAGTGTAATGGCTTAAATGAAAGATTCAATGGTGAGTTGGTACAGATTCTTTCTAAAGTGACAGAGCACCAAGGAAAGAATTGGGATTTGGAATTGCCTAGTGCATTATGGGCTTACCGTATTTCGGTGAAGACAGGTACAGGGTTTACTCCATTTCATTTGGTGTATGGAAAGGAAGCACTATTGCCTGTGGAGGTAGAGTTGCCTGCAGTCAAGATGTTAGAGAAGTTGCTTGGGCCGCCTAGTGATGCATTCAAAGAGAGGCTCTTGCAGTTACAAGAGGTCGAGTTGGATAGGATGAGCGCATTGGAGCATTGTGGGCAGATGCAGGATAGGGCTCTGGCAAAGATAAATGAAAAGGTCAAGAGTAAGGGTATCAAGAAGCATGACTTGGTTTTGTGCTACAATAGTAAGCTGGACAACACCTTCCAAAAGAAGTTTCAAATTAAGTGGGAAGGCCCTTCCAAGGTAGTGGAGTGTTTTCCAAATGGCACATATCAGCTGGCTAACCTGGATGGTGTTCTACATAAGTCAAGGGTAAATGGATTGCGTCTTAAATTGTATCATGCTAGATTGATGATGGTGGAGCAAGATGAGCTGTCTGTGGAGCAAGCAATGTTGGTGAAGGATGAGGAGACCTGTGATGCGGCGAGTCTCATATCTCTCTTTGCTGCTGCTGATCATGAATGATCTAGCAGGCTAGGGGATGGGCAAATTATGTCAGGATTTTTTTTGAGCAAGTGATTGTGCATATGTACATACACATGCATGGTGCATGGAATAAAGGATTACCCAATTTCCATAGCCAGGTGGTTACGTGGGGCCCACGTGTGTACAGGTAGGACAGGGTGTGCATAGTGCAGCGATTTTCACTATTATTAGTACTAGTGTGTTTTTCCTACAATAAGCAGGAGTTGGTAGCGCGTAAAACGTCTCGAGGAAGCTATCCGTGGGCCGACGACATGAGGTAAGCAGGTGCGTCAGATGGCATCGAGTGGCGTAAGGAGGCCGAACGGGGTCAATATTTGCACGTGGAAGAATACGGACACAAAGTGGTGTTTTCTTGTGAGAGTTATGCAGAAAGTTCATTATTAGGACCACTTTTTGGGGCCACTTCACGTGGTTGCGATACGCATTATTGAAAAGAAATGAGTGCCAGGTGTGCGGATGATACAAAAAGGTGACAACTATGCACTACGAGGTCAGTTTTTTGCCTGTTCGGGGTCCGTTTGAGGTCATCTAAAAGTCCAAGGGTGCCCAACTAATAAAGCTAAGTGTGGGAACTGAAAAAACAGAGAGAAGACCAGAAAAAACGTGGATAAGAGAGGAGGAACAGCCGCAGGTGTGTTTTTTGCTCATTTTGGAGCCTGTTTTGGCCGTAAACTGCTCATCCAAGGTCGGATTTGAGCACTTTGACATTGTAGCTTGGGGTTTTGGGCCGTTCCGGACGTGATGGTGCTATCCATTTTGCCAAATTCCTCACTCTTTTTCTGCTATTTTTGATGTGTAAGTTTCTCCTATGAGCGAAGTTTCTGCTCTAGTTTGTGATTGTATCTACCTTATTTTACCCATATTGTGTGAGCTATTTTACCCATTGGTGTTGGCCCAAGCTCAATTGTATCTAAACATCAGAAATTATCCTCTTTTGAGCTGAGTTTTTTGGATGTGTGTGTGTGTGTGTGTCTGTGTGGAGTGGGCAAGTGGATAGTCTCTCTCCTCTCACTCCGGAGGTGTGTTCCCTGTCTCGGCCAGGTGTGTTGTCTAAGCCGAGTGGTGCCCCATAGTGTGTGTGTATCATTCCAAGAGTGTGTGTAGGGTCGTTATAGAGGCGATGTGTGTGTTTTCATCCCGCTCACAACGTTGTACAAAAAGTATCCCACCTATCTGGCAAAGTGATTAAGAGAAACATAGCCTTCACTGAATCTGAAGAGACTATCTCTTGTGCTCTTAACTGACTGTTAACCCTCACGGCTCACGGACACCCATCACCTACGATGGACGCGTATTATGTATTTGGTAGAGTCAGGTACCGGGCTTGTCGGACCAATAGGGGAAGGTAGAGTGATCGTCGATGAGAGGCGCATTTTAACTTGGACATTTAAGGGATTAGTTGGCTAAGCATGGGCGCCCAAGTGTGAATGGGGTGAGCTCCTATAAAAGCCAACTAAACCTAATTTTTACTCATTCTCTCATTTGTGCAATTGAAGAGTGCTCTTGCTCCATCTCCATCTTCTTCTTCTTCTTCACCTCCTTGTGTGTGTGTGTGTGTGTGTGAGAGAGAGAGAGAGGGAGAGTGTGTGTGCGATCGAGCATTACGAAGGCACGACGGCGGCGAAGCGGTTGAGCGCGGCACGACTGCAGCTTCTTCTTCATCGCGGCGAGGAATCCACCACGAAGGCGAGCGTAGAGCGGTGAGTGACACACCCTTTGTTTTCTTGAGCTTGCTAGTTTAGGCTTGTTGTGTGCTTGGAGCCGTTTGTGGCTCGCATACGGTGTATTGGCAAGTCCCTTGCTTCGACAGTACGGCAAGGAGCGCACATTTTTGGCGCCGTTGCCGGGGATATGCCCTACACTAAGCTCGGTTAGCACTTTACGCTTCCTTGTGGTGCAATTTGTATCATAGGAAAGGCAGGGAAGGAGTGTGTGGAGATTTCTGTTTTTTGCGTTTTCTGCATTTGCTGTCAAGTTTCAATTTCTGCTATTGTGTGCGTTTTTTCTGCAATTTCTGCGTTTTTCCTGCATTTTTTGCAATTTCTGTCAATTTTCTGCAATTTCCGCGTTTTTCCTGCATTTTTTTCAATTTCTGCGTTTTTCTGCATCAACCAAAAAAAAAAAAATTTGAAAAAAAAAAGTTTTTTGAGAAAAAAAATAAAAAATTTCGGAAATTAAAAAACGCGAGCGAGTGGGTGGTGGCGATATTTTTCGAAAATAAAAAACGTGACTCTTAAAACGTACGGGTTGGTTTGTATAAAAGATAGATCGGGATCGGTATCATTTTCCCAGGCCCAGGCCCAGGCCCAGGCCCAGGCCCAGGCCTCAGTCCTCAGTCTTATGATATATACTAGACTCACTCTTATATATATACCCTACTCCCTCAAGAGAGAATGAGAGCATATGGGACAAGTCCTCCACTCTCCTCCTTTCTCTTCCCACTTGCACCCTTAGACTTTCTAGTTTGGGCCTAGTTCCCCACTGGAAATTGACAGTTTTAGGGATTCCGAGGGCATAGAGTGACCAAACGGAGGGCTGTAAAGCACGGCACGACCCTCTGACCGATACGCTCGTTTCGAGCTATCACACGGCCCATTCCACGACACGCTCTAAAAAATCTAGCAAAAAAAACAAACAAAAAACACGCTAAAAACTAGTCACAAGGCCTCCTAGAGCAGCTTTTTGACACCTTAGGGTATCAAAAGCACATGCACTTACGCTCTGGGCGAGTGTTAGAACACGAGCATATTGAGGGTGCCTCTGTTCATACGGACACCCATTACCCATCCACGATAGGATCTAGACCCTCAGCGGGGACACAAGGTAGCACCACCCAAGACCCTAAAATAGCCGCTAGTGACTCCTCCTCCGACTCAGAAATCATGGAAGCATACCCTACCCAAAACACTGAGAGAGAAGGCCATGCACCTCCCGAAGCTCCACAGCCTAGTACTAGTATGTTTAGCCGTTTCATGGAAACATTAGGTAGAGCTACTCGCTCGGAACCTGATGCAAATGAAGCACACGAAGGGGGTGGGGAAGTGGACTCTCCTTTCACATCGCACGTGGACCCCACACCCCCAAAGAGTGTCCATGTGGATATCCTACCAACTTCTTACCAAGAAGGCCCTGTTGAGCTGCCTCCTTCAGAAGTTCCCTCTAGAGTACCGTTGGTGGCAAGTAAAACCACGGGGAGCAACATTGCTTCTACCTCACAAGAAACCGTTAACACGTCGACTCTAGAAGGATTGTTCATTAATGATCATTGGACATACGACCTCCACACTGAGGTGTTGACGGATCTACACTCTGGCCACGCCTACCATGTAGGATGGATAGAGATTGTACAATCCACCTCTAGTGCCACGAGCATCGAAGATCAACAGAAAATGATCTGTAATGTTATCCATGGCATTATTCAATCAGAAAGGCAAAACCGAGGGGTAAATATACTCTCAACTGGCCCCATGAGATTTCTGGATACGAGCAAGGCTCAACAGCCTACTCTATCTCAAATGGAGACTCCTCTAATGAGCCCCATGGACCCATCTTACGTCATTTCACCTGGGGTCTCTATGCAATCTGAGCCTCCGAGCGAAAACTTTAGCTTCCCTAACTTGGCTCAACCCTCTATCAAGGAAAACACAGTGCTCACTCCAGGGATAAGCCTGACAGAGAATGTACCGATGACATCTACAGTTAGCGCAGTGCCACTACCTAGTGTCGTAGTACCTAATATGGGGCCTCGACCATATGTGCCTCTAGCCCCTTATGCACACATGGCCCCCACACCTCCAATTGTACCACTTGCTTATGCTCCTCGAGTGCCGCTCCCTAGCTCTTATCCGAGTGGACCTATGCCCGGTTATGTTCCATATCCTGCATCATCCACACATATGCCAAGACCGGTACCCGTTCCTCTCCCACATATGATTCCAAGAGTACCTCCACCGGCCCTGCCTCCTCACATAGGTGACTTGGCAGCGTTTGCTCAAACCATAGGTCGATCTATCGCGGAAAATATGCGTCATGCATCTGATAGAGAGCCTAGAAGTAAGGCAGTACAAATTGCCAAACACACGCAAAAATTCAATGGGGACGAAGATGCTAGGAAACACATTGAAGTGTTTGAACAAGTATGCGATTCCTTAGGGGAACACAATGAACTACATAAGTGCAATGCCTTAAGCTTGACATTAAGTGGGAAGGCTGGAGATTGGTATAGGACCCTAAGGGTGGACGAGAAAACAATCTACCCTACCCTTCGAAGGTTGTTTCTAAAGGAGTACATACGAGAAGGTGTGCTTTGGGGTGTAGCATCTCAGCTACAGAAGGCCGAACGTAAGGAAGGAGAGTCAGTATGGGACTTCATTAGTCGTCTAAAGCACTTAAACTCTCGTTGCCCTGTAAATGAGCGCTTCAACAATAACCAACTGCTTGATCGATTCATTCGAGGGTTGAGGAATGAAGGAATCTATAATGGACTAGTGATTAGAGGTATCACAACCTGGGAAGATGTCACTGCCAATGCAATCCAATTAGAGGACAACTTGATGATAGCAGGCATGAGGGTGTCTACTGACACGAGATCCACTAGCTCACAAGCCATTGAGTATGAACCCATGACTGCAAAGCCCATTGCCAATGAGCCAAAGGTATTTGAGACATTCTTGACAGACCTCACCAAGGCAATCCAAGAGTCTCTTAAGGATAATCGACCCCCTCAAAATAGTCACATGTATCCAAGAAGGGAGCAACAATGGTGTTCCATTTGCTTAGGTCCACATAGCACTAGTGAGTGCCCTACGTTTAGAGTAAAATTTAATGGAACTTGCAACGCATGTGGTAGGTATGGTCACCAAGCTAAGGATTGTTTAATGATCAAACGTATGATGGCAAATAGACCACCTGTAGCCTGGACGGATGCACCTCGAGCTCCTGTATTGATGCCTACTCCACCTGTTGAGCAACTACCGCAACACATGGTCCCTAGATCTCAAAATGTTGTACAAGCTACACCGTTACCACCTCCTGTGCTAGGACCGCAGCCCCCGCATCCAAGAGTTGCCCCTATGAACCAAGTGGGTTGCGAGCCATCAAATGCTTATGCAGATGGTTGTGAGGAGGAAATAGACACTAGTATTGCCTACGGACTTGATACATTGGAAGAGTGTCCTATATACTACATGGAAGATTGTTGGGGACAAGTCAAGCCGGTTTATCAAGCTGCTGCTCTCGCATCCAGAGGTCAAAATATCAACACCCAGGCTAGGAGGCCACCTCTTCAATGCTACGAGTGTGGTGGACCACATCGAGTAGCGGAGTGCCCTATTAGGCTGCAAAAGAATGCTGCACAGATGCAAGTGAATCAAGGGAGCACGTCTGCAATGCCAATACTCACATGTAATCGTTGTGGCATAGATCACTTGATTGCCCAATGCCCCTATAACCCAAATGCGCCTAAAATCACACCCCTGAATTTGGTCGAAATTGCTAGTGTGACGTCACCAATACCACCCGTCGCACCCGCTTATGCGATTACACAGTCCATGCTTCAAGGGCCAGGACATATCCTCGAAGAGAGAGATACCGCGTCAGTTATCCAAGCAAAGAAAAAGAAGACACGAAGGAAGAAGTCGCAGAATACGGAAAATTCAAAGCCAAGTTCCAAAACAAACATAGGAACAGGAGATGACCCCGTGTATATGAATGACCTCGAGGATGATTCAGATTCAGTCGAGACAATGGAGACTAGAACCAATACCACAAAGGGAAAGACCGACAAAGAAAACCGTAACATGGAACCAAATGAAAACCGAATAAGAGAAAACCATAAAGAGCCTCTGAAAACACCACAAGTGTTTCCAAATCCAATCCACGACCCCCAAGATAAATCGCAGGGGCAAAAAGGGAAGAATCGTAAAAAGAAGATTGGGACGTACCCAAACCCTGTAGACGAGATTAAGCAGGTGAAACATCTAAGAGGTTTAGTGGAGGAGACTCAAAGGAAACTAGAACCAGAACCCATGCAGGTCAAAATTCATGACACAGTGTTTCCCACGCAAGTTCATCCACCCCACATGAACCATAGACCGTTAGCCATATCTAGTGTCATCCAAGAAGGGAGTGAGGACAGGACATCAGAAAGTGAGCATACACCCTTCTTGTTGGAAAGGATGTTTAACGAAGGAATACCTGATCCCATTGAGGAATATGAGATTCCATCCTCACCAGTTCCTAGTCAAGGACCTACACCCTACAAAACGCCAATGAATGTTGCCAAACTAGTGGACTTCATGTCTTCTGAGGTCCGAACCACGATCATAACAAAGCTGTATGGAGATCCTGAGTTATTCCTTGCACTTCAAGCATTCCTTAACGGAGAGCTACGAACGGGATTACCGCAGTTTGCGCAACCAAATAGGCCTGACTCGATTATGATTGATGAGGAAAATCATGTGCAATCACTTGACTTAGATGGACACGAGTCTGTGATCGAGGTACCCATTAACGAATTAGGGCAGTATTTTGAAGGCGACGAGTCTAATGCGACCCTACCCATCACTACCAAGGGATTAACTATAAAGGGAATTCTTGATGGTGGTGCGGGAGTTAGCATCGTTACAAAAGATTGTTGGGAATCCATGGGAAAACCCCGCCTCAGTGTTACTAACATTGTGGTAAAGATGGCAAATGGTACCATAGCCAAACCTATGGGGATGCTCAAGGATCTTAAGATCAATGTTCTAGGATACAAGGTGCGACATACGTTCATTGTAATGGATTTCTCTAAACACCTTATGTCATATGAAATGATTTTAGGACGACCATTCATGAGGGAAGCACAAATGGTTCACGATTGGTCTAAAAATCATGTCTATTTGCAATTCCAAGACTCTGTCCTTAGAGTGGATTTGGTGACTGGTAAGGTACACCCCTTAGGAGGTAAAACCATTATTGATCATCGCTCTGACACCACAGTTTACTCGACCCCACTACAATATTGTTACACTTGTAAGAAGGATACAGACATTGGCAAAGATTCTCCTTACATGGATGTGTTACCGGGTATGACGGAATCAGACAATGTGGATTGGGTCCACCTAGCATCAACCATAGACACTTGGGGAAATAGGGGGACGACCTGGGTAACACCTGAGGGGGATGAAATGCCTATACCCTTAAATATGCTACAAGCAATAAATATCGCTTCCGACAAGACTCATCCTAATGTAACGAAGAAAACATACAAGTGGGTCCCTAAAGCTTCTTTAGTGACCATACCTAGTGCTAAAGCACAGAAGCCTTGTAAGAAACGTACCACTCGCTCCAAGAAAAGTAAGAAAATGTTGCGATGGATCCCTAAACGACTATTGGAAGCCCAAGGCTACTATCAAGGAAATGATCAAATCTGGGTGCCAAAACGTAGATTGTGCTCTTACCTATCACCTGACCCAAGTGAGCCCAATCCCGTAGCTCCAAAATGAATCAATGATCGTGGAAAGAAAAAATCACAGAATGCTACACACCCGCTCCCGAGCTAGTTTGGGTACCAAAGAAAGAACGATTTGTTCCACCTAGCTCAGGAAGGGGGGAGTCCCATGAAGCTTCTAGCTCCTCATGTAATACATCCATAGAGGTAAAAGCTTCTACACAGCCTCCATCTATAGTAGTGGACCTCCATGAAGCTACAAAAGAATCCACACCTCCCAGTGTTCAAGAATCACCTAATGAACCACTTCAAGTTCGATCCTGGGAGAGTACCTTACCACCCTTGCAGCTTGACGAGGCACCTAGGGTAATAGAAAACTACTGGCAAAAATCCTCACCTATTACCAACTGGAATAATTGGTTTCAAAGGGTGACAAGCTCATTTCAAACGGTATGATCTACCCAAGGAAGGGGGGAGTGTTTGCTGACAGTCATCATTCATTTGTTTCCCTCTCAACCTTTCTCCCTGACCTCTTAATTTCCAATCTTAGGGAATGTACATATAAAGCTTTATACTGACAAAACAAAAAAATAAAGAGCAAGAGCAATTAGCAAAGGAGTATGCACATTAAAGTCAAAACATTGACTCAGACCTACACATGTCACATTTGGTACACTGCAACAGAAACCTATGTCATGACTGTTTTAGAGTTGAGAGATTAGAAAAGTTCTCTTTTCCCACTGATGTGCCTCCTGGAGGTATTCCTTTTGTTTCCTAGTGTGTACAGGAGCGTGTTGCTATTGATAGGATTTGGATCTTCATGGAACCTTCAGATCAAGCGCGACCATCGACACAAACAGGTGTTTCTTGTCCATTAGCATTGCCCTTATCTTTTTTGCATCCATGTTTGTCTGCTTTGATTGTGATTGGTAGCATAATATTCAGTGCATTTGCTTAGTATCAAACATTTAATTCAATGTAATCTTTTGTCATAATCACTTGTTTAGGTGTAAAAATCAAGCAGTCCGACTAAGCTAGTTTGACCAAGCTAGGTATTAGAAATCTTCTCTTAATACCATGGGGAATGCCTTCCTAATAAGCAATGGTTACTTAGGTTCTTAATCCGATTTAGGCAGCATTGTATGAAATGTACTAGGGCTTTCTAGTGGGCTTAACCCTATTGACCTTTAGCTTAAGTATTATAAAGGGAGTTTACTAATGTGATGAGCCTGGGGAGTGTAACAGTGTTATATGACCTCCCAAAGTTACAAAATTAAAATGCTGAAAATGAACAAGCAAAAAATCAAAGTGCCACAATGTAAAATTTTAAGCTGGAAGAGAAATCTCAGCTTGATTTGGTACTTCACTCACAAGTATCGCCTATGGTACTAGAGCCCTAGAGGTTCCCAGTGTGGGCGCTTTTCCTTGAAAAGCAAAAAACCCAAGGCATACAAAATAAGCACACACATCATAATTGAATCAATGTGAAAAGACTTTGGGAGGTCACAGAAAAAGTAATCAGTCAGGCGATGATTTCATGAGAAATTCCTTTTATGGTAGCTTAACTACAAGGTTTTCTAGATATAGCCTCTAGTCAGCCCTCGAACATGAATACTTGGCTCTCGCGATTAAACAACTTAATTGACCACAGAAAATTAAGAAGCTTACCCATGGTATTAATATTCGATCTCTAGTGCTTTTCGACCGTCAAATTAGCGACCCCAGACTTGTTTAATTTTCTACCTTTACATCTGTTTATGCATTTGATTACATTGCAATTTAATGTTCATTGCTAACAAATTGTTTGAAATTCTTTGACCAATCAATGTGTCTACCTAAAACTGCATATGCTTTTTAAGAGAATGCAATTACTGTGCCAATGTTGTTTGATTTTGCAGTGACTGAAGAAGGCTAAGGACATTCATCTCAAATGCTCTTCCACCTCGACAAACCAGCTTCAACTCAATAGCTTCCGAGGACGGAATCTACATCAGGAAGGGGGGCATGTTAACCCTCACGGCTCACGGACACCCATCACCTACGATGGACGCGTATTATGTATTTGGTAGAGTCAGGTACCGGGCTTGTCGGACCAATAGGGGAAGGTAGAGTGATCGTCGATGAGAGGCGCACTTTAACTTGGACATTTAAGGGATTAGTTGGCTAAGCATGGGCGCCCAAGTGTGAATGGGGTGAGCTCCTATAAAAGCCAACTAAACCTAATTTTTACTCATTCTCTCATTTGTGCAATTGAAGAGTGCTCTTGCTCCATCTCCATCTTCTTCTTCTTCTTCACCTCCTTGTGTGTGTGTGTGTGTGTGTGAGAGAGAGAGAGAGAGGGAGAGTGTGTGTGCGATCGAGCATTACGAAGGCACGACGGCGGCGAAGCGGTTGAGCGCGGCACGACTGCAGCTTCTTCTTCATCGCGGCGAGGAATCCACCACGAAGGCGAGCGTAGAGCGGTGAGTGACACACCCTTTGTTTTCTTGAGCTTGCTAGTTTAGGCTTGTTGTGTGCTTGGAGCCGTTTGTGGCTCGCATACGGTGTATTGGCAAGTCCCTTGCTTCGACAGTGCGGCAAGGAGCGCACACTGACTGAAATTGTGTAAAATTCATTGAGATGATTTGACATGGCTGTCCCTTCCTTCATCTTCAAATCCACCAATTTCTTGAGCCAGTAAATCTGAGTAGAAGCACTTTGTTTCTCGTACATACCACATAGCTTTTGCCATACGCCATACGTTGTAGTCTCTTCTTCTACGTTGAAGTAAACATTTTTTGCTAGTGTCAGCATGATTGTGGAACAAGCTAACTCATCAAGCTCTTCCCAGTCATCTTCAGCCATACCTTCTGGTCTCTCCCCTTTGAGCTTCAGTGGCTTCACTTGTTTTTTCTGCACCAAAACCTGCCAAATCTGTTTCTTCCATAATGGAAAGTTTGTGCCATTCAGCTTCTATATGTTGTAAAGAGTCTCACTTTGAGAAGATGCCATATCTGCCAAACTGTTTACTTCTGGGAAAAATCCGGTAGAGTTTCCCCTGTAAACTGGCCTCTATACACAATAAACAAGCTGTAAACAACAAGCTGAACACCTCTCCTCAAGAACTGTTAGTATTTTGAAAAATTTTGATAGAGTCTCCCCTGTAACTGAGCTCTAGGAACCAAAAGATAGCTCAAAAACAATCATAAATAGCTGACCAGTGACAAATCTAAAAATCTTTGTAATATGCTGTCATGTAAGCATACATTGTCTTCTGTCTGGGCGATTACAGAACCTGTATCTGTCTCAAGACTGAACCCTGAACAATGCCTCAATGGCCTGATGCATAAGATGCGATCTAGTGTCTACACAAAGTCATAAATCCTATGGGATAAAAGTCGCCGAAGAGGATGCGTGTAGAGGAGAACTCCTGCAACCTAATCCACCTCACACTGGGGTAACCCAGTCCCCAGTGCTTGGCTTCAAAAAACCTCACACACGACCCTCTCAGATGGCTCAGCAAACTGCCCAGAACTAGCATACATCCTACAATAGACCAATCACTGTCCTATGACCACTGTGGCGGTCTCTCTGCTAGTGTGACTCACAACTAGCAAACCCACAATCACAGAACATCAATCTGCAATACATGCTAGTGGTGTCAAGTCATCCTATGGCCACTCCTCCCCTAGAACCTGGCAAGCACAAGAAGTAGCAATGCAAACTGCAATATATATATATATATATGATGGTATATATGTGTACCTAGTCTATAGATGATTCTTTGAAGACTAATGAGTGATGTATGTCGATGCCAATATTGATGTCGACCACCTCCTGCTTGCCAATCTACACAAGACGGCGGCGGCTGAAACCTATCTTCTGATGTAGTGCTCAGAACAAAATTCTGAGGGCATAAACAACTTCGAAAGGGGGGTAAACCGCAGGTCACCTGCTGGAAATACTTTCGGAACGCCCAGTGTGAATTTCCAAGCTCCGGATCCAGAATCTGCCTAAAAAGTGCGCGCGCACGATTATGCAAAACCGCACTGCACCTCGCTCTGATACCAACTGAAGTCGTGGAATGGAGCATAGATCGACTCACACACACACACACACACACACACACATAGATACACAAAGAGCTTACACAGTACGCAGAGAATCGTTTGAAGGGTTATCTCCCAAAACCTTATTATCCACAAAAGTATAAGTGAGTATATACAAAGAGTTAGTGATAAGTGAGTTAGGCGGACGGCCGGCCATAACTGTATAAGAGGCCACTTGGGCTTTAATCCCAACAGTATCTCCCTAATTTGAGCCCTAAGATCTAGCACGACAATGAAGTGAAAACCTTCAACTGCTTCATGATCATCAATCCCATTATCCTCCATAGATGCTCATAAACTTGGCAAAATTTTGAACCATCTCGACCTTCAAACCCCTGCAATTTCTCTGTCACACTGCTTGTCCAGCTTTCTGTATCCGCTCATGCAAATTAAATTGCTATTGTGCAGTGTGCGCTATATGTAGATATCAAATTGCTGCATCATCACCTCTTGTGGTGTAGTCACCCACCCCAGCTCAGTTTTGCGTCGGGTTCACCAAAGATGTCGAGGATATTGGGTTCGTGAGGTGGACAAGGTCAGCACGGGGTTGCTAACTGTGGGAAACAAGAGAGACAAGATGCACGACACCAAGAAAATTACTAAAAATGACTCCTAAATTAATTAAAATGGACACCCATAATGCCTTAAATTGCTATTGGTTAGCCAAAGTGGGATTTATTTACAAAAGTTGGTCGTTAACGGCACTGCTATGCAATCCTGAGCTTGTGAGAGCTTAATCGTCTCAAGAGCCTACCCGAGAGAGCCAAGATTACCCTGGTTGCACCTGTAAAGATTATCCCCTTCGGTATCCCTCCTACCCAAGCTTGAAAAAACCGGTATCCAATTTTCCTCCTTCACTTGCTAATTGCTCCTACTTGCTTTACCAAGTCGAGAGACTTAGAGAAAGTTCAAAAGAGCATGCATCCTCTTTCCTTTTTGAAGTCAAGAGAAAGACCATGAACTCGAATCCGAGCTCACCTTGGTTGTTCCTTGCTTCATCAAATGAGAGAGAGAGAGAGAGAGAGAGAGAGAGAGAGAGAGAGAGAGAGAGAGAGAGTTTGCTTTGCTAAGTCAAGAGGGAGGGAAATCCTCTCCTTTGCCAAGATTGAGTGAGAGAGAGTGATTTTCCCTCATGCTTTACTTGATCGAGAAAGAGCAAAAGAGAGATTAGCTTCGACTTCCCTCCCTTGCGATGCCCTCCTTCCCTTCAACTCCACCAGCCTCGAGGTCCAAGTTTCCCTCCTCGTGCCTCCTCTCTCCAAGGTCGAGAGAGAGAGAGAGAGAGAGAGAGAGAGAGAGAGAGAGAGAGAGAGAGAGAGATAAAGAGAGAGAGAGAGAGAGAGAGAGAGAGAGAGAGAGAAGGGGGGGGGGGGGGGGAGAGAGATCTATCAAGTTTCTTCCTTCTCCACCTTTCTCCTCTTCGAATAGCTTTCCTTGCCTAGTTCCCCCTTTTCTTTATACTCTAAGCACCTTCCCTTTTTCCCCCTTTTTTGCCTTAGCCCATGAGTCACACGGTCGTGATTGATGTGGCACATGAATAGGGACTGATGATATGGCAAGCCCAAAATCCGACATGCATGGTTTTTGAGGGGACTGGTACCGGATGTGTCACCCTGTCGAGCTGAGCATAAATCATTTCATGGCACGATGTTCGAGGCTCATGCCAGCTACTACATACTCATTCCCCCTCCTCCTCTCCGCCTCTTGCTCCCTACGCCATCACTCTTTTCCATTCATTAACCCCCCCCCACCCGCCATTTACATTGTGAGGTCAGTTTAATTGGCCCTTGCGCGGCCATTTGACTCATTAGGCGGGTGGGCTTTTGGCCCTTCATTCATAAGGGCACCACATTTGGCATGCAAATTAACCAAGGCATTGCTTCCAGCAGCTATTGTTAGTTTGCATGGTGTCGCTTGCCTTCAAGATACAAGCGTACGTGATTGCATTTGGAGAGTTGTCCTCTCTTTGCATCTGTTGAAAATAGCCAGCTTCTTGGCCCTACCTCTGTTGGGTATATCCCCCGATCATGGCATTCCAAGAGACAAAATTCTGGACACGAAGATCTTCAAGGACTTAATGCCCTCTAGGAATTTCCAAGAATAACCTTTAGGGTACATCCTGGCCAAGCATTGTCAAATTACCATTTTTTGCATACATATTGTCCACCGTAGTGTTGAGCACAACTCTAGAAGCATACCGTGTTATGAATGCACTGCAGGAGATGACATTTTGGGCTAAATGCTACTTACTGCTAATGGGGGCTTTTCACAAGCCAAGCTCCCATACCCCTCTTCTCTCGTCCCCACCCCATGAAAACCCCCTCTTAGGGAGGGAGTGATAAAAGACATTGGAAAAAGTAAGAAAAAAATAAAGTATGATTATGTAAATATATGAGAAAGGTAAAATAGGCCACCTCATGCCTGCGGGGCAGCCCATCCCCACCTTGCCTCCTTTTTCTTCACTGTTGCCCCGCCGTGTGTCCCTTTTCCTCTCCTCCACTCAAAAGGTCAACCCCCTCTCTCTTCCCCTTGTCCTTTCTCCTTTCTCTCTCCCCTCAAGCTACCCCACCTCTCACCAATAATGCATTATAACTCACCAATAATGCACCAACTCACATGCAACTTACCCTATCTTCCAAAATAGTATACCCCATCCCCTCTTTCTCTCTCCTATCATATCCCATGACCCAAATAGCCCCCTCTCTCTCTAAAGGGCGCCATGTCTCTTGTCTTGTAGCTAAATAACCTCCCCTACACTCACACACACTCAGTTTCACTGAAAAAAGTGCCCACAGACCCATCCCCACCCAGTGGTTACGTGATTTTTCTTATGTTCACACACATCTGCACAGAGATTCACCTCTGAACACACTCCCCTCTTGTAATTACTTTATTCTCCATGTCACCTCTCACCTTTTTTCATCAACCCATCTCTCTCTCTTAGTCTCTCTCTTATGAGACTGTTGTTTTGGCACATATACACACAGCCAGACAAGTGGGGTCCACAGTCACATGGCCTATGTAGATAATGATTTCTTCATTTCTAAATTCTAGAATTTCTCCCCCCTCCTCCCCTATATAAAGAGGGGTCACCATCACACTAAACACACACAACATCACCAAAGAACACACTATGCACTGTGTGTGCCTAGTGCACACACACACACACACACCATCACCATCACCGCAATCACCATTCTTGTCTTGAGCATGACCTCTACACCGTTGGCTATGGAAGATGAAGCACAACTAAATGAAGGATGATGGCCATAACCCTCGTGCGAGTCTTCGCCATCAACTCCCACCTATCCACCATGTGCTCTACCACTCTCTCCCTTCTCATTCCCCTACCCTATGCTCCCCATTTCATCGCCTAATTCTCTAAATAAAGCTTGAGGTTTTGTGAGTATGTTTTCTTGCAATGTTTTGCCCATGTGAGGTGTGCAGAATCGCAACCTAGTCTTGTGTTTTGGAGTGAGCTTGTGTATGTGTGAAGGGTGTGCGGATTCGCCATCCTTTTGTGATGACTAAGTACTAAGCCGCTATACCCCCTCCCTCTCTCTCTCTCTCTCTCTCTCTCTCTCTCTCTCTCTCTCTCTCTCTCTCTCACACTTGATCTCATTCCCTTTCCTTTTCATCATTACTCCCAAGCATTACTCCCAAGCATCCATCTCTCTTGGATGAAAACTTTGTTATGGTGATGTGTTGTTTGTGTCCTAGCCGCTGAAGTTAGGTGGTGCCCCTTGTTTGCTTTACCATGACAAGCTCGAGGCGCGCCATTCGGTCCCCGATGTTTTGGAGGCCGTCACGGTTCGGGGTTCGCTTTGCTCTTGTCATTTGGTGCCCCCACTGAGGATCTTTTCATGAAACCCTTCAGTTTACAAGACTGAAACCCCTAAACTATTGTGAATGGATGAATGGCTAGCAGGATTTGCTAAATGGACGACAGAAGAAGAAGAGCTCCAAGCACAACTAGACGAACTCCGCATCTCCATCGAAGCTCGAGTGCCAGGCGTAACGGTAATCGATTTGTAGTGGGAGAGTCAACCAACACGCCAAACCCAGTGGATATACATAGGCCAAGTGCCAAGAAGAAGAAGGAGAAGGTCGAAACCATGTCCACAACCTACAACCAGCCCACAACAACAAAATGGAAGGAGCTCTACACAATAGAGAATCAACGCTATTCTACTTTGAGAATCGGGTAACTCAAGTCACCGAGGTAATTATCACAGTCAGTTTTCAAGTCGACCTGATGCCGCAGCACAGATAACGGAATCATTGGCTCACACTCTCACTAGAGAAACTAGGGATCTATTGAGTTTGTTTCAGGAAAGAACACCACCCTCTCCCACAAGCTTGGACACTGACTAAGCACCTCTAAGCTTCACATGAATCAGTACAACCTACCTCAAGACAGATCACACATACCAACACCTGTATGCTCAATCAAGGTAATACTGGACTTGAAGGCTCACTACCAGCACGTCATTGACACCATGTTGGGTGGGGAGCGATTTTTTGAGGTTCTAGCATCAGATCAACCATTTGTCCTACCTTTGGTACAAGGCAATGTACCGTTTGAAGTTTTAATCTATGTCCTAGTATAAGAGGGTATACACGCCTCCTTGTAAAGAAGAAAAAAAACTTTTGCAAGTTAAGCAGTGTGTATTTCTAGCTCTCTCTCTTAGTAATCATGGCAAGTGTAGCATTTCCAACATTTAAAGGAAAGAAGGGGGACGAAGTTAGATCATGGTACAATGCACTTCCACAAGCAACCAAGGATGACTGGGAACCCTTAAAAACCGCTTTTAAGAGGCGCTTTGTGGGAGGTACCACTTCAGAAAAGTTGTGGGACAAGTTGAGAGACTTCAAGCAGGAGGGTCTTTTAGAATATGCCACCTATGAGTCCAAATTTGTGGATTTGTGGGAACGGTGGGTTGAGTCACTTGCAAGGGGGGAAGCCGCACCCGATTTCATAAAAAAAGATCGGTTAACGCATGGCTTATGGCCGCTTCTCAAGGAGAAGGTGAAAGGTAGATTCCCGGCTACGTACGAGTTAGCCGTTGAGATTGCTCGCCTTAAGGACAAGAAGCTGTGAATGAAAGCCAAAGAAACCGAGTCAACAGAAGCAGGAACATCGCGTCGACCAGCAACTACAACAACCACCATACCACCACCACCGGCTCTTGGGGTAAGAGATGAACAACAAGATATGTTGGCCCATATTACTGACCAACTGCAGAATTTGTCTGTCCACTTAATATAGCAAGGGAGGAGTCAAGAAAGAGATCAAGACCCTGGAAGAGCAGGACGACAAAACAGGGAGTATCATTGCTACAACTGCGGAGAAGACGGTCACGATATGTACTACTGTACCAAACCACGACAAAACTATAATAGAGGAGGTAGAAGGAACCAATTGTCACCCCCTAGAGAAAGAACACCCCCACCCCGAGCACCACCGCCACCAACACAAATTCTACGTCCACCCCAGACACCACTACAAGCATCCATTCCACCTCTTCCACCAGCCCCACCACCCGATCGCCCTGTAAACATCATAAGGCTACAAGAGAAAGGAAAAGCCATAGTAGTGGATCAACCCAGAGAAAAGGAGTGGGACAAGGGTAAGGAGAAGGTAACCTTTTTAGAACCACTTGAGGCCATGACTAGCAAAATAGCTAGGAGGGAGAAGGCTACACAATCAGATGATGAGAGAAGCATCAGAGGAGAAACTAGCAACAGGCCATCCAGTCCACGACCGAAATTGGGCATCACCGACTTCCAGCTAGGGGAAAGTTCTAAGCCCTATGATCTAACATTGGATGTGGCAGAGCAAGGACCGAAGATTACATGGCCACAACTGCTACATCTTGTACCTAAAGTAAGGCGACAATGGTCTAAAATGGTAAGTACAAGACTCTCCAAAACAAAGGTAGCCGGAGCAATTTCGGGATGCAACATGGATGACATCCTTCCAATTGTCGACGTAAACATAAAAGGAAAGAGGGTTGGAAGCACCTACATTGATGGAGGTGCACAAATGTGTGTAATGAGCGAAGCTATGATGCTTCAATTAGGGCTCGAGGTTGACAGGCCTTCTCCATGCAAGGCAAAGATGGCAAACAACGCAAAAGTAAAGTGTGTGGGTGTGGTAAGTGCCGTGAAAATCAAAGCTTTCAACACTGAGGTAGAGGTAGATGTTTTTGTAATGCCTACTAAGGGGGAGGGCTATCCACTAATTTTGGGAAGGCCATGGTTGATGGCCATGAAGGCAAAACAGGACTGGGGTAGTGGCCTTCTACGCATGCCCGGTAAGAAAGGGGAGACAATCTACTACGACATGAGGATTGGCAAGCAGAAGCAAATGAATATGGAAACATCGGCAGATGAAACCACTAGCGAATCTTCCAGTTCTGAGGAGGAGACCACATCCACCGACGAAAGTGACAGTTCCATTGATGTGATGGGTATCATTATGAAGGATCCGCAAAGGGTAAACACAACTGGTAATCCATCACCAAAAGGGCAACCCAATCAAGAAGAGAGCAAATCACCTGGCCTAGGAGGAAGTAGGTTGAAGGGTATGTTGTCTACAGAATTAACACTTGAGGAGAAATATAGTTTTTTGCAAATGTTGATGGGATTTCCTAACCTGTTCATTGACAACTATGAAAGAATCACAGGCATTACAGTGGTGGAACATCATATTAAGCCAAAGGAAGGGGTAAAACCAGTTGTGCAAAAGCTATGACGACTGGGGGTCATACAACAAAAGGCACTCTTGGCCGAGGTAAGGAAATTGCTGGAGGCGGGATTCATCTATCCTGTAGAAAACTCAGAGTGGGTGTCACCCGTAGTGGTGACGCCTAAAAAGAATGGTAAGTGGAGGGTCTGTGTTGACTACAAACCACTAAATGCAGCTACAAAGAGAGACCACTTTCCTCTCCATTTCTTGGATGAAATTTTGAATGAAGTAGCGGGTTTTGAATGCTATACCGTATGTGATGGTTATTTTGGATACTTTCAAATACGCATAGCCTTGGAAGATCAGCTAAAAACCACTTTTATCACGCCATGGGGTTGTTTTGCATACAGGGTTATGCCATTTGGTCTCACAAATGCACCTGCCACATTCCAAAGATATGTCACATATGTTTTTCAACCGTTCTTTGGAACATCCATAAGAGTGTTCATTGATGATTTTTGTATATATAGCTCCCGTATTTCACATTTAGAAAAGGTAACTGAAGGTTTGGCCAGGTTGCAGAGCCTAGGTGGGAAATTAAATGTGGATAAATGCCACATTGGGGAGAGTAAAGTCATTCTACTAGGCCATGAAATTTCAGCAAAAGGTATCAACGCCGACCCAAGTAAGGTGTCCGCACTCATAGCCCTACATTCACCAACGACCGCACGTCAACTGGTCTCTTTTCTACAGAAGGTGAGGTACTTAAGTAGATTCATACATCTACTATCACAACTTGTTCTACCACTGCAACAACTCACTCAAAGATCAACTTTCACTTGGGACGAGGAAAGCGAACATCACTACAACAAGGTAAAGGAGGTCTTAGCCACTCTGCCAACTATCTCACCACCTAAGTGGGATGAAAAATTCTATGTCACCTCAAGTGTTGGTGATGAATCATTGGGGGTTGTGCTACTCCAAAAGGATACGGTGACATCTTTCATGAGGCCAATCTACTTCTGTAGTCGAATGATGACAGCAGGATAGAAAGGTTTCATCCATGTGGAACACTTAGTCCTAGCTCTTAGATTTGCAACTACAAAGTTTAGGTCATATTTGCTACCTAAGCAATTTGTGATTCTAACCACGGATGAAATATTTCCCTATGTTGTACAACACATGGATGTGTCTACTAGAATTACTAAATGGCTAGTTCGTCTGCAAGAGTTTGACTACACGGTACAGGTAGAAACCACGACAAGGGCAAGTTTGGGGGGACTCATGACCTACCAAGTCTTTAAAAGGAAGGAGAAGCAATCTAAGGAAGGAGAAGTCCGATTACCTCCAGTACCACCGATGGTAGAAGGAGCATACTCTCTCTACTTTGATGGAGCCTACAAGCGAGCGTCCGACAAAGCAACTGCACGCATAGTGGTCTTTCATGACAAAGGGACAAAGATATTTTCGTTGGGCCAATTGTTAGATTCACATTCTAACAATGAAGCTGAGTATGCAGCACTAACCAAGGGTCTACAATGGTGCGTCTCGCAAGGTGTACAACGCCTTAATGTATTTGGGGATGCTCTACTTCTCGTAAGGCAAGTAAATGGAGCATGGACATGCAAGAATCCTAGTTTAAGGACTCACTTAAGTAGTGTAAAAACCTTGTTGGGTAAGTTTGAAGAAGTTCAAATACACCATATCCCAAGGTCTCAAAACCAAGAAGCAGATGCCCTAGCAAGTGAAAGACTACAGGAAGTGGTGGTTGGACCAATAAAGCTAAAGCTCCCTCTATTTCAAGGCAGTGATGCCTTGCCTGACATCATGCATTTTTTGGAAACTGAAGAATGCCCATCATATTTAACAAAGGGACAGAAGGAATGGCTTACGCGGAAGGCCACAAGGTATCGACTCATCAATGACGGTTTGTACTGTAAGGGTAAGGACCAAATACTCAGGAAGGTCCCTCTCTCTCAGGAAATCACGGGAGTAATTGCTAGCTGTCACGACAGGGTTTGTGGTGGTCACTTTGCCCTAGACATAACAAGTAGGAAAATCTTGCAGGCAGGCTTCATATGGCCTAGCCTCAACCGTGATGTACACCACTGGTGCAAAACATGTAACTTGTGTCAAAAGGCCGGCACTAGGTCACTTATGCCTGAACCACAAACACCTATTCTCTCATATGGCCCATTTGAAAAATGGGGTATCGATGCCATTGGGCCATTACCTAGGGTCAACTCAGGAAAATTCTACATTATCATGGGGGTCGACTACATGACTAGATGGGCAGAGGCTACAGCCACCACTAGAATCACAGCGGTAGAGGTAGCTAAATTTATCTACGAGCACATATGTTGTAGGTTTGGCACACCTTTAGAGATCATCTCTGATAGAGGGCCAGGTTTCAGAGCAGACTTAGTAGGAGAATTAATGCAGAAACTGGGCATTACAAGGAGGCACTCTTCACCATATTACCCTCAATGTAATGGCCTAGTTGAAAAGGTAAATGGAATGGTTTCTAAAATTATTACCAAGCAGGTAAACAATCATCCCGGAGACTGGGATAAGTATCTACTACCAGCTTTATGGACCTACAGAACTTCATTTCGTACATCCTTGGGATTCACACCGTATCATCGAGTATTTGGTAAGGAAGCAATCTTGCCCATTGAAGTGCAACTACAAAGTCTCAGAGTAATGGCAAGCCAACTTCAACAACCCAACATGCATTTGAGAGATCACATCATCAACTTGGAAAGACTGCAACTGGACAGAGAAGAAGCAATAAATTATTATGCAGCACAAGCAGAGCATAGACGGCTTAGCTTTTAGGAGCATCTCCGGAAAAAAGAATTGAAGAAAGGAATGTTGGTGCTCCGCTACGACAATCGCTTCGACACGCGCAAGGATAAGAAACTCCTGCTCCGATGGGAGGGCCCTTTCATCATCAGGAAAAAGTATGCCAATGGAAGCTACCAGCTTATGGAGGCTGATGGAAAACTTCATAAAACCAAGGTAAATGGTTGGAGACTTAAACCTTATTTTCTTCGATTTGACCAGGCTCCACCAATTGACATTCCAGATGAGGACACACCATCAGCCGCCACCTCCGACGATAATGATAAAACAGATGAGCTAGAGACATGAATGCCTCTAGCCAAAAGGGGAGGGCTAATGATGGGGGCTTTTCACAAGCCAAGCTCCCATACCCCTCTTCTCTCGTCCCCACCCCATGAAAACCCCCTCTTGGGGAGGGAGTGATAAAAGACATTGGAAAAAGTAAGAAAAAAATAAAGTATGATTATGTAAATATATGAGAAAGGTAAAATAGGCCACCTCATGCCTGCGGGGCAGCCCATCCCCACCTTGCCTCCTTTTTCTTCAGTGTTGGCCCGCCGTGTGTCCCTTTTCCTCTCCGCCACTCAAAAGGTCAACCCCCTCTCTCTTCCCCTTGTCCTTTCTCCTTTCTCTCTCCCCTCAAGCTACCCCACCTCTCACCAATAATACATTATAACTCACCAATAATGCACCAACTCACATGCAACTTACCCTATCTTCCAAAATAGTATACCCCACCCCCTCTTTCTCTCTCCTATCATATCCCATGACCCAAATAGCCCCCTCTCTCTCTCTAAAGGGCGCCATGTCTCTTGTCTTGTAGCTAAATAACCTCCCCTACACTCACACACACTCAGTTTCACTGAAAAAAGTGCCCACAGACCCATCCCCACCCAGTGGTTACGTGATTTTTCTTGTGTTCACACACATCTGCACAGAGATTCACCTCTGAACACACTCCCCTCTTGTAATTACTTTATTCTCTATGTCACCTCTCACCTTTTTTTATCAACCCATCTCTCTCTCTTAGTCTCTCTCTTATGAGACTGTTGTTTTGGCACATATACACACAGCCAGACAAGTGGGGTCCACAGTCACATGGCCTATGTAGATAATGATTTCTTCATTTTTAAATTCTAAAATTTCTCCCCCCTCCTCCCCTATATAAAGAGGGGTCACAATCACACTAAACACACACAACATCACCAAAGAACACACTATGCACTGTGTGTGCCTAGTGCACACACACACACACCATCACCATCACCATCACTGCAATCACCATTCTTGTCTTGAGCATGACCTCTACACCCTTGGCTATGGAAGATGAAGCGCAACTAAATGAAGGATGATGGCCATAACCCTCGTGTGAGTCTTCGCCATCAACTCCCACCTATCCACCATGTGCTCTACCACTCTCTCCCTTCTCATTCCTCTACCCTATGCTCCCCATTTCATCGCCTAATTCTCTAAATAAAGCTTGAGTTTTTTTGAGTATGTTTTCTTGCAATGGTTTTCCCATGTGAGGTGTGCGGAATCGCCACCTAGTCTTGTGTTTTGGAGTGAGCTTGTGTATGTGTGAAGGGTGTGCGGATTCGCCATCCTTTTGTGATGCCTAAGTCTTAAGCCGCTATACCCCCTCCCTCACTCTCTCTCTCTCTCTCTCTCTCTCTCTCACTTGATCTCATTCCCTTTCCTTTTCATCATTACTCCCAAGCATCCATCTCTCTTGGATGAAAACTTTGTTATGGTGGTGTGTTGTTTGCGTCCTAGCCGCTGAAGCTAGGTGGTGCCCCCTGTTTGCTTTACCATGACAGGCGCGAGGTGCGCCATTCGGTCCCCGGTGTTTTAGAGGCCGTCGGGGTTTGGGGTTCGCTTTGCTCCTGTCACTGCTTACTGCCCTATTACGTGCACCGCATTCCAAAACCTGGTCAAAAGTCAAAAACTCCCAGTTGGCACACTCACCGAGGCGACCAAATTGGTAGGAAACTGGCCCCTGGGGAAACTTAAACCTGGGCAATGCAGAAGAGCAAACCAAAAGAGATAAATTATGATGCTTTCATCCACGACAATCTTGTGAAGATGGGGAACAAAAATCCCACCTATATTGTACCTGGTGAGCTGATAACTAATGTTGTCTATGGAGCATTGCATGCCAAAGGGAACTGGCCTCTACCTCCCTCACAAAATGATTGGCTAAATCTGAAAGAAGACAAAGAAGAAGAACCTCCCAAAGCACCCAGGGTAGCCACACGATTGAAGCACCGGTTAGAGACAGTGCTAGAAGAGCCGCAAGAGTTAAAGAAGGGAAAGAAAGAAAGTCTACAAGTGCCAATCAAGGTGACCAAGTCAGAGAAAGCGGCACGGCTAGAAAAGCTGATGGAAAGTTTTAGAGCCGAGAGAGCACTCAAAGGGGATTTGAGCGAGTTGTGGAAGCCATCCCTTGAAGCCATGTCGGGATCATCTCGAAGGGTTCACCGGGATCGGTTCGAAGATTATATCAAAAACTTTGAGATCTTAGATGCTACCGCGGAGACCATCCCAAATATCCCATTTACAGAAGAAGAAGTGGACGAAGTGAGATGGCAACTGCTAGAAGATCAGGAAGGCCAAGAAAGAGACAGAAAAACCAAGGTGGACCGAGATTTCAAGAAGAAGCCACCAACTCCACCGTCAAGCCGGGAATCCAGCCCACCCCCATCACCACCTCCTCTTAGTCCTCCACAAACCCAACAAAAAGAGGAGTAGAATGGAACTGGTGAACAAAAGGATTCTAAGCATGAGAAGAACAAAGAGGAAGAGCACAAGACAGAGGCTGATCCAAAGGACGAGAAGCCAGATCCAGAAGAAAGAAACTTTAGCATATTTCTTGATCTACTAGCTGCTGGGTACTCTCGAGAAGAGGCACCTAGTGTAGCTTTTGAGTTGGCAGGCACAAGACCCAAGGAATACATGCAGAGCCTTCGGTTAGTAGAGTTGAAAGAGATGGCCATAGATACAGCGGACCTACAGCCACCAACCAATGATTGGGATATGGTAATGCAAAAACTAACCGGGCTCAGAGCAAGATCAATAGCCACTGAGAGTGAGATTGATAATCTCAAAACAAAGGAAGTTCTTATCAAAGCTGAAGTGGACTCATTGCAAAAACAGGGCCAAGAAAACATCGAGAAACAAACAAAGCTGCAAGCCAGTCTAGACACGGCATTTCAAAGATGCCACGAGATGGAACGACAGAATCAGGCAGCCAACACAAGCTTCAAAGAGCAGAAGAGGAATACAAGAAAATCAGCAAGTCACTGACAGATGCGGAAAAAGAGAGGGACAACCTGACACTACAACTTGTTGATGAGTCCAAAGAGGTGGAAACCTTGAGGAATGCCAAGGAAAAGGCCGAGATAGAACATGAGGCAATCCAGGATGAAGTGATCGAGCTGAAAGATCAGATGAAAGTAAAAGATCAGACCATCCAAAGGCTAAGGGCATCTCCGGCCAGAGTCAGAGTTGCTAGCTCGACTAGCACAACTTCAGAAAATGATTTGTATGAAGAACAAATGAAGGAACTCCAAAAGGAGTTGACACTAGAGAAAAGTCAAAGACTGATGTTGGCCGAAGGATCTCTTGTAATGCAAAACCGCCTGGAAGAAGAGAACAAGGCCCTGAAAACTGAGCTAGAAGCCATGAAGAAGAAGATGGACGAGGAGTTTAAGAGATGGCAAACAGAAAACGAAGACATCAAGAGGAAGCTCAAGGAGGCGGAAAAAATCAATGCAGATATGAACGAGGTCCTAGTGAACATGGGAGATCAAGCGGAAGAGGCAAAGGAGACATTTCAGAAGTAGATAGATGAGTTGAAAGGCCAACAGCAAACAGAAGAGCAAGAGTTTAGCATTGGTCTAGCAGCAATGGAAGGAATTGACATAGAAAATGTGTCAGATCTAGTGGACACCAATTTGCAAGAGGATATCCTTGCGGGACCTTCACAACAACCCCAAGATATGACACAAGAAGAAGAAGAAAAGCTACAGAAGGCAATCAAAGTGGCAATACAAGACACGGCCAAAGAAGCATTGGAGTGGAGCAGAGAGTGTTTAAATCTATGAGCATTCAGAACATAGATTCCAATATCATTCAGCGTGAATGGCTACAACCTTCTCTCCCATATCCTCTTCTAAAGTACGAAGCTGCTACAATAAACAAACCGATAAAAGAGGAGCCAATAGTGCCATTATACAAAGCAGATATCTCCAAACCAGAAGGAGTCAAGCTAATCGTGGACTCTCAGCCCAAGTGGAGAAAGGCATGGCTCACCAAATATCCACAATACTTAATTCATCTGGTAGAGGTGCCTCAAAGAATCCGAGACAACCTCAGTTTTTGCCCTCTACCAAGGATGCGGACGTGGAAAGCACACGAGCTATTGCAGAGAAGCCAACCCACATGGCTTAATTACCCAAAGCTGCTAGGCTTAAAGGCAGGCGAGAGAATGAGTGAGCAATACATGGTGAAAACCCTATTGGGCGCCATTAAATTGTTCACTGGCTCGCCTGACCTATCTTGCATCATGCTTAGAAAAATATGTAAAACCGTTCTGGCGGTCTTCGAAACCTTTAAACCTAGACAGGCAACAGACAATATCTTCTTCTTCTAAGATACATACAGATGTGCCTACAATTTGTCTGCTCAGCCTTCTCACGAGGTGATACATGCACTTTATCAGAGAATTATGTTTTTGCCTTCTTATCACCTCAAGGCCTTTGAAGAAGCCTGCTACGCGATACATGCACTTTATCAGAGAATTATGTTTTTGCCTTCTTATCACCTCAAGGCCTTTGAAGAAGCCTGCTACGCGGGCTTCTTCACCATCAACACAGAGATATTCGGCCCGACATTTCTAGCTCAGCATGCGCAGTATGAGTCTCTTCTAAAGATGCGCGAAGGCCTCCACTAAAGAAGTAGCTCTACTGCCATTTCGGGGACGACATGAACTAGGAGGTGGGGAGTGTTAGCAGCTGGACACACCCAATGGAGAATGATTGCTCGACAGGATATTATTTTTTGTAATTATTCTTTAATTGAGAAAAACCGTCACTTTACCTTTGTAAATAGTGGAGTTTGCAGAAGCTTCCAGATTGTATCCCGTTTTTGACATTTAGATTGAGTAGATGTTTAAATTGGAACATTAGGGTTTGAGATTGTAAGGTATTTATACCACTTTTGACCTTAATGAAAAGGACCTTTGTCATTTTTAAAAGTTCTGTCTGTGTGAGTGAGCATACTCTATGTATGAGAGAGAGTGAGAGTTTTATCTTGACGCTACGCGCGCACCGATGTTCAGAATCGAGTGCGGAGAAGTGCAACGTGTTGCCACCAACGAGAGCTACGTACCAATACCTACATTGCGGGTGTACGGTCTGGCTTCCCGAACTCGACCAACGAGCTACATCTGGTGATTCGGTGAGCATACATTGTTTGTTTTCGCATTTCAGCATATCCAGGCGTTCGCAATGAGTAGAGCTACACATTAGGCACTTTAGTTTTCGAAAACAACGACATACAAATTTCGACCATGCTTCTTACGTGATTTTGCACCAGGTGTTTAGGGTTGGGATTTTGGTTCATGAACCTTAGGGAGAGCGACCTATTGGTGTTAATAGGGTCTCCTTCAAGTTCTGTGGCATTTCGAGAATGTTTGATGGGTATTTGGCTCTTGAAGGCGTTGTAGGAAATCTCCTCTTATGCACTCCTGAAGGCTGTAGCCTAGACATTGGGTAGAGACCTCTGTAGGAAGTAGTCGAGAGTCGGTCGAGTGTAGGTTGACACCCTATGCTTGCTTCCACGCGCTTGCGGGTCGAGCTTCGTCCTTAGATGACAAATCTTGTTAGGTGAGTTCTCGTTGTACTGACGTCCGTCGCGGCGTATCTACGCCGAGATCCTTCGACTTAAGTAGACTTAGATAGTTTTTAGGTATTAGTTAAGTTGTGGTGTAGAGAGTAGGATTTGGAGTGGTAGAGGTGGTGGAAGGAGAGCTTGAGAGTCCGGAGAGGCCAGGAAGCAACCAAGACAACCATCTCACATGATGAGTAGGAGTAGGGTAAGTAGGACATCATGATTTCTGATCTGGAGCACTGCATGCATGTTATACTTGCTGTTAGGTTCATCACAAGGTTGTCAAAGATAGAAAAGAGTGTTTAGAAGATGAAGTGAAGTTCAAAAGTTTCTGTGAGTGTTTCTGAGAGAGCTGCAGAGAATAAGGATTACTTCTGTCAGTAAACAATTAAATTTTAAGCCAGGAGACATGCTACGCGTAGGATGTCTACAGGGTGTTTTGGTGGACATTTTGAAAATCTGAGTTGACCAGTGTGTTTAGAAGGTAGGTTTTACCCTATTTTCACCTGGAAAGTGGAAGTTTGACCATATCTTGACAGGATAAGGCCAAATAGAAAGGAAATTGCCAGACATCCTACCCAAATTGTGCCAAGGAATTATTTTAAGACCAAAACCATAGGATGGCTGCATGAGCATGATCTGCATGATTTATTGAGTGCCTGAGAAAGGTTTCATCACAATTGGATGAGAAAATTGGGTTTTAAGCAGACTTTAGCATTTTTTACTGAAAAAGGCTAGGATAGCTAAAATTGGGGTCTTTTGAAATCCAAACTAAAATCTAAGCATAGCCCTGGGTTGCTGACATCAAGGGGAAGTTGTGACTCAAGTTTGGGGTCAAACAGACCATATAGACATCCTACACGTAGGATGTGTTCTATGTGATTTAGCACTCTAAACCCAGCTTTGAGCATACCAAAGTGATAAGCACCTTAAGAGGAGTCTGTACTTTGCATTTGAAGCCATTTTGAGCAGTTAGACATGCTATGCGTAGAATGTCTAATGCATGATACTGAAGCCAAAAACTGATTGTAGGCATAGCAAGGTGTTGAATAGCTTGAGGCAAGCCTCCTAGTTAATTTTGGTCCAAATTGGAGTGATTTGACTGGTTAGACCAACATCAAGCTGTTGGAATAGATTTTTGATCAATTGACCAGCTTATAGGTGTCCAAATCAAAAAGTAAAAACAATTAATTTCCGCTCAACAATTGGGTATATTCAGCGGCAAAGCAAGAAGTTGAGCGGAAATTGATACTTTTCCAGGTGAGTGGTTGGATTTGTGATAAATTTTATTGCTAAGTTTGATGAATCTAAGATCAAGAAGACACATTCTTAGAGATCAAAAGGTGGCAGGTGATCAGGGTAGCTTAGTGTCCACCGAGGAGAGTGTAACTCAAGCAAAGCTAGATCCACTAGCACCGATCATTGAAGAGGGTAGTGATACTGACACTTCATCTGATAAATCCTTCTTCATGATGGGTAGTCAATAGCCAGGAGGTTTCTCCGATGAGGGACCAATGCTAGGAGGAAGCACCTCCCAAAATCCTTTGAACGATTCCAAGTTCACTATAATCTTCTTAGAAGGAACAAACTCTAGGGGAGCCCTAGTTTATTCTGACTATCGAGGATGCAAGTGTATTTGTATTGAAGAAAGACCTGCTCAGAGACTGGAGATAATTCAAGTCTATGATGATGGAGATAGATTCCGAGACCAAAAAGGGAACCACTATCTGATAGTCAGTAACCCTGAGTATTACAATAGATATGGAGATAACGTGGCAAAAGGAAAAATGGTTTTGGAAACTCAAGAACCACCTCCAAACATTGGTCGACCTGGAGCTATTTTTATGTATGATTAAAAAAAAACCAGGGTCTCTACCTATAATGTGAATGTGGGAATTTACAAGCATGAGAGCGAGGGAGTAGTCTCTTATTTTTTATGCAAAGAACCCTACCCAAACGAATTAAGCAAAGACAAGGTTCTTTACTTATCCTCTTATGAAATTGCTATAGGGAAGGATATCATTTTTGTTGATAGGTACGGGCAAGAATACAAACGTATTCTCCCAGAGGAGGTAGAAAAAGCAACGGTTCCAGAGACATCAACATATGCCCCCGAAGAAGTGCCAAGGGTTACCTACACCCCTAGCAAATCGACAAATCCATTTTCAAAAGAGTATGACACGACCTCACATTCTAACCGACAACAGACATTCGACTACCAAAACGAACCAGCAACCCAACCATCATTGCAGGCATGTCTTCGACAAAGTGAGACATTAAAACAATACCGAAACCGAGATGGTTATCCAACCGCACGAGGGCTAAGGGATTTACAAGAACCACCACTCTATTCACGGTATCAATGAGAGAGTAAGCCAAAAACACAAGGGTCAACAGAGCTTGGAAGACAACCCATAGAACGAGTTCGGAGAGATGAACCATCTCTTGCAAAAACCGTCAAAAATTATGGCTTAGGAGCACCTCTGGGAGAGGAACCCTCCCACTACCGAAGGCCAGAGGAGGTATATCAATTGGGAGGAGGAGAACCAATGATGAGATTTGTAGACCATCGTAGAATTAGACCTTCTCAAGTGCAAAAATGGGTATACAAGAAATACACGGGAAACAGAGATCCTAGGGATCATGTAGCAGCCTTTGTGCATGTAATTAGAACTGAAGAGGTGTTAGACTTCCCTACCCAATTTGCAGGGTTTGGACTGACCCTAGAGGAGGATGCGGCTACTTGGTTTGACTCTGTGGAGCGTAGAGACTTTGGGTCTATGGAGGAGGTGTTTGACGAGTTTATTGAGGAATTCTCACAAAGGGGGATAGCTCATAATACAGTCTCACAAATCCATAAATTCAAACAGAAAGAAGGGGAATCTGTGCGAAAGGCAGCCCTATGACTAAAAAGATATGTTAAGTTCTGCCATGTGGAAGATCTGCCAACTCAGTCCAGACTTATGCTTATATTTATACAAGGACTAAGGAATGTAGATCTCCAGAAGGACTTACATATGAAGAGGGAGAAGTAGCTGTAAGCCAGGAGCAGCTTGTAGAGGAAGTGCTAAAAAATATTAACATGTATGCCAAACCTCAGGCTAAAAACAGCCAAAGTGATGAACTATTGAACAAAAATGGACAAACTATGTGACGGAGAAATGTTATTATAGCAAGAGATATGTGAGAGAGATACCTTATGCTCCCTAGGCTCAGGTAGTGATGGGGTCTTTTTACAAGCCAAGCTCCCATACCCCTCTTCTCTCGTCCCCACCCCATGAAAACCCCCTCTTATGGAGGAAGTGATAAAAGGCATTGGAAAAAAGTAAGAAAAAATAAAGTATGATTATGTAAATATATAAGAAAGGTAAAATAGGCCACCTCATGCCTGCCGGGTAGCCCATCCCCACCTTGCCTCCTTTTTCTTCATTGTTGCCCCGCCGGGTGTCCCTTTTCCTCTCCTCCACTCAAAAGGTCAACCCCCTCTCTCTTCCCCTTGTCCTTTCTCCTTTCTCTCTCCCCTCAAGCTACCCCACCTCTCACCAATAATGCATTATAACTCACCAATAATGCACCCTAACTCACATGCAACTTACCCTATCTTCTAAAATAGTATACCCCACCCCCCCTCTCTCTCTCTTATCATATCCCATGACCCAAATACCCCCCTCTCTCTCTAAAGGGCGCCATATCTCTTGTCTTGTAGCTAAATAACCTTCCCCACACTCACACACACTCAGTTTCACTGAAAAAGGTGCCCACAGATCCATCCCCACCCAGTGGTTACCTCATTTTTCTTGTGTTCACACACATCTGCACACAGATTCACTTCTGAACACACTCCCCCCTCTCCCCTCTTGTAATTACTTTATTCTCCATGTCACCTCTCACTTTGTTTCATCAATCCATCTCTCTCTCTTAGACTCTCTCTCATGAGACTGCTGTTCTGGCACATATACACACAGCCAGACAAGTGGGGCCCACGGTCACATGGCCTATGTAGATAATGATTTCTTCATTTCTAAATTCTAGAATTCCTCCCCCCTCCTCCCCTATATAAAGAGGGGTCACCATCACACTAAAGACACACACACCATCACCAAAGAGTACACTATGCACTGTGTGTGCCTAGTGCACACACACACACCCACACCATCACCATCACCGCAATCACCATGCTTGTCTTGAGCATGACCTCTACACCCTTGGGCTATGGAAGATGAAGGGAAACTAAATGAACAATGATGGCCATAACCCTCGTGCGAGTCTTCGCCATCAACTCCCACCTATCCGCCATGTGCTCTACCACTCTCTCCCTTCTCATTCCCCTACCCTATGCTCCCCATTTCATCTCCTTATTCTCTAAATAAAGCTTGAGGTTTTGTGAGTTTTTTTTTTTGCAATGTTTTGCCCATGTGAGGTGTGCGGAATCGCCACCTAGTTTTGTGTTTGGAGTGAGCTTGTGTATGTGTGAAGGCTGTGCGGATTCGCCATCCTTTTGTGGTGCCTAAGTACTAAGCCGCTATACCCCCTCCCTCACTCTCTCTCTCTCTCTCTCTCTCTCTCTCTCTCTCAATTGATCTCATTCCCTTTCCTCTTCATCATTACTCCCAAGCATCCATCTCTCTTGGATGAAAACTTTGTTATGGTGGTGTGTTGTTTGCGTCCTAGCCGCTGAAGCTAGGTGGTGCCCCCCTGTTTGCTTTACCATGACAGGCTCGAGGCGTGCCATTCGGTCCCCGGTGTTTTAGAGGCCGTCGGGGTTCGGGGTTCGCTTTGCTCCCGTCATTTGGTGCCCCCACTGAGGATCTTTTCATGAAACCCTTAAGTTTACAAGACTGAAACCCCTAAACTATTGTGAATGGATGAATGGCTAGCAGGATTTGCTAAATGGACGACAGAAGAAGAAGAGCTCCAAGCACAACTAGAAGAACTCCGCATCTCCATCGAAGCTCGAGTGCCAGGCGTAACGGTAATCGATTTGCAGTGGGAGAGTCAACCAACATGCCAAACCCAGTGGATATACATAGGCCAAGTGCCAAGAAGAAGAAGGAGAAGGTCGAAACCATGTCCGCAACCTACAACCAACCAACAACAACAAAATGGAAGGAGCTCTACACAATAGAGAATCAACACTATTCTACTTTGAGAATTGGGTAACTCAAGTCACCGAGGTAATTATCATAGTCAGTTTTCAAGTCGCGCCTCATGCTGCAGCACAGATAACGGAATCATTGGCTCACACTCTCACTAGAGAAACTAGGGATCTACTGAGTTTGTTTCAAGAAAGAACACCACCCTCTCCCACAAGCTTGGACAGTGCCTAAGCACCTCTAAGCTTCACATGAATCAGTGCAACCTACCTCAAGACAGATCACACATACCAACACGTGTACGCTCAATCAAGGTAATACTGGACTTGAAGGCTCACTACCAGCACGTCATTGACACCATGCTGGGTGGGGAGCGGTTTTTTGAGGTTCTAGCATCAGATCAGCAATTTGTCTTACGTTTGGTACAAGGCAATGTACCGTTTGAAGTTTTAATCTATGTCCTAGAATAAAAGGGTATACACGCCTCCTTGTAAAGAAGAAAAAAACTTTTTCAAGTTAACCAGTGTGTCTTTCTAGCTCTCTCTCTCAGTAATCATGGCAAGTGTAGCATTTCCAACATTTAAAGGAAAGAAGGGGGACGATTTGGTAACAGACTTCCTAGATGACTTTGAAGTAGCATGTGTAGTGAGCAACAAAGATACGGATGAATCCCGGGTTAGAATCTTTAAGCATCTCATGAAGCTAGAAGCTAGATCATGGTACAATGCACTTCCACAAGCAACCAAGGATGACTGGGAACCCTTAAAAACCGCTTTTAAGAGGCGCTTTGGGGGAGGTACCACTTCAGAAAAGTTGTGGGACAAGTTGAGAGACTTGAAGCAGGAGGGTCTTTTAGAATATGCCACCTATGAGTCCAAATTTGTGGATTTGTGGGAATGGTGGGTTGAGTCACTAGCAAGGGGGGAAGTTGCACCCGATTTCCTAAAAAAAGATCCGTTCACGCATGGCTTATGGCCGCTTCTCAAGGAGAAGGTGAAAGGTACATTCCCGGCTACGTACGAGTTAGCCGTTGAGATTGCTCGCCTTAAGGACAAGAAGCTGCGAATGAAAGCCAAAGAAACCGAGTCAACAGAAACAACAACATCACGTCGACCAGCAACTACGACAACCACCATTCCATCACCACCATCGGCTCTTGGGGTAAGAGATGACCAACAAGATATTTTGGCCCATATTACTTACCAACTGCAGAATTTGTCTGTCCACTTAATACAACAAGGGAGGAGTCAAGAAAGAGATCAAGACCCTCGAAGAGCACGATGAAAAAACAGGGAGTATCATTGCTACAACTGCAGAGAAGACGATCACGGTATGTACTACTGTCCCAAACCAAGACAAAACTATAATAGAGGAGGTAGGAGGAACCAATTGTCACCCCCTAGAGAAAGAACACCCCCACCCCGAGCACCACCCCCACCAACACAAATTCTACGTCCAGCCCGGACACCACTACAAGCATCCATTCCACCTCTTCCACCAGCCCCACCACCTGATCGCCCTGTAAACATCATAAGGCTAGAAGAGAAAGCAAAAGCCGTAGTAGTGGATCCACCCAGAGCAAAGGAGAGGGACAAGGGTAAGGAGAAGGTAACCTTTTTAGAACCACTTGAGGCCATGACTGTGAAAAGAGCTAAGAGGGAGAAGGCTACACAGTCAAATGATGAGAGAAGCATGAGAGGAGAAACTAGCAAGAGGCCATCCAGGCCACGACGGAAATTTAGCATCACCGACTTCTAGCTAGGGGAAAGTTCTAAGCCATATGATCTAACATTGGATGTGGCAGAGCAAGGACCGAAGATTACATGGCCACAACTGCCATGTAAAATGGCCACAACTGCCATGTAAGGCGACAATGGTCTAAAATGGTAAGTACAAGACGCTTCAAAACAAAGGTAGCCGAAGGAATTTCGGGATGCAACATGGATGACATCCTTACAATTGTCGACGTAAACATAAAAGGAAAGAGGGTTGGAAACACCTACATTGATGGAGGCGCACAAATCTGTGTAATGAGCGAAGCTATGATGCTTCGATTAGGGCTCGAGGTTGACAGGCCTTCTCCATGCAAGGCAAAGATGGCAAACAATGCAAAAGTAAATTGTGTGGGTGTGGTAAGTGCCGTGAAAATCAAAGCTTTCAACACTGACGTAGAGGTAGATGTTTTTGTAATGCCTACTAAGGGGGAGGGCTATCCACTAATTTTGGGAAGGCCATGGTTGATGGCCATGAAGGCAAAACAGGACTAGGGTATTGGCATCCTACGCATGACCGGTAAGAAAGGGAGACAATCTACTATGACATGAGGATTGGCAAGCAGAAGCAAATGAATCTGGAAACATCGGCAAATGAAACCACTAGCGAATCTTCCAGTTCTGAGGAGGAGACCACATCCACCGACGAAAGTGACAGTTCCATTGATGTGATGGGTATCATTATGAAGGATCCACAAAGGGTAAGCGCAACTGGTGATCCATCACCAAAAGGGCAACCCAATGAAGAGGACAGCAAATCACCTGGCCTAGGAGGAAGTAGGTTGAAGGGTATGTTGTCTACGGAATTAACACTTGAGGAGAAAGATAGTTTTTTGCAAATGTTGATGGGATTTCCTAACCTGTTCATTGACAACTATGAAAGAATCACAGGCATTACAGTGGTGGAACATCATATTAAGCTGAAGGAAGGGGTAAAACCAGTTGTGCAAAAGCTACGACGACTGGGGGTCATACAAGAAAAGGCACACTTGGCCGAGGTAAGGAAACTGCTGGAGACGGGATTCATCTATCGTGTAGAAAACTCAGAAGGGGTGTCACCCGTAGTGGTGATACCTAAAAAGAATGGTAAGTGGAGGGTCTATGTTGACTACAAACCACTAAATGCAGCTACAAAGAGAGACCACTTTCCTCTCCCTTTCTTGGATGAAATTTTGAATGAAATAGCCGGTTTTGAATGCTATACCGTCTGTGATGGTTATTCTGGATACTTTCAAATACGCATAACCTTGGAAGATCAGCTAAAAACCACTTTTATCACGCCATGGGGTTGTTTTGCATACAGGGTTATGCCATTTGGTTTCACAAATGCACCTGCCACATTCCAAAGATATGTCACATATGTTTTTCAACCGTTCTTTGGAACATCCATAATAGTGTTCATTGATGATTTTTGTATATATAGCTCCCGTATTTCACATTTAGAAAAGGTAACTGAAGGTTTGGCCAGGTTGCAGAGCCTAGGGGGGCAATTAAATGTGGATAAATGTCACATTGGGGAGAGTAAAGTCATTCTACTAGGCCATGAAATTTCAGGAAGAGGTATCAACACCGACCCAAGTAAGGTGTCCGCACTCATAGCCCTACCTTCATCAACGACCGCACGTCAACTGGTCTCTTTTCTACAGAAGGTGAGGTACTTAAGTAGATTCATACATCTACTATCACAACTTGTTCTACCACTGCAACAACTCACTCAAAGATCAACTTTCACTTGGGATGAGGAAAGTGAACATCACTACAACAAGGTAAAGGAGGTCTTAGCCACTTTGCCAACTATCTCACCACCTAAGTGGGATGAAAAATTCTATGTCACCTCAAGTGTTGGTGATGACTCATTGGGGGTTGTGCTACTCCAAAAGGATATGATGACATCTTTCATGAGGCCAATCTACTTCTCTAGTCGAATGATGACAGCAGGAGAGAAAGGTTTCACCCATGTGGAACACTTAGTCCTAGCTCTTAGATTTGCAACTACAAAGTTTAGGTCATATTTGCTGCCTAAGCAATTTGTGATTCTAACCACGGATTAAATATTTCCCTAAGTTGTACAACACATGGATGTGTATGCTAGAATTACTAAATGGCTAGTTCGTTTGCAAGAGTTTGACTACAGGGTACAGGTAGAAAGCACGACAAGGGCAAGTTTGGGGGGACTCATGACCTACCAAGTAAGGAAGGAGAAGCAATCTACGGAAGGAGAAGTCCGATTACCTCCAATAACACCGATGGTAGAAGGAGCATACTCTCTCTACTTTGATGGAGCCTACAAGCGAGCGTCCGACAAAGCAGCTGCAGGCATAGTGGTCTTTCATGACAAAGGGACAAAGGTATTTTCGTTGGGCCAATTGTTAGATTCACATTCTAACAATGAAGCTGAGTATGCAGCACTAACCAAGGGTCTACAATGGTGCGTCTCGCAAGGTGTACAACGCCTTAATGTATTTGGGGATGCTCTACTTCTCGTAAGGCAAGTAAATGGAGCATGGACATGTAAGAATCCTAGTTTAAGGACTCACTTAAGTGGTGTAAAAACCTTGTTGGGTATGTTTGAAGAAGTTCAAATACACCATATCCCAAGGGCTCAAAACCAAGAAGCAGATGCCCTAGCAAGTGAAAGACTACAGGAAGTGGTGGTTGGAGCAATAAAACTAAAGCTCCCTCTATTTCAAGGAAGTGATGACTCGCCTGACATCATGCATTTTTTGGAAACAGGGGAATGCCCATCAGATTTAACAAAGGGACAAAAGGAATGGCTTACGCGGAAGGCCACAAGGTATCGACTCATCAATGATGGTTTGTACTGTAAGGGTAAGGACCAAATACTCAGGAAGGTCCCTCTCTCTCAGGAAATCACGGGAGCAATTGCTAGTTGTCACGACGGAGTTTGTGGTGGTCACTTTGCCCTAGACATAACAAGTAGGAAAATCTTGCAGGCAGGCTTCATATGGCCTAGCCTCAACCGTGATGTACACCACTGGTGCAAAACATGTAAGTTGTGTCAAAAGGCCGGCACTAGGTCACTTATGCCTGAACCATAGACACCTATTCTCTCATATGGCCCATTTGAAAAATGGGGGATCGATGCCATTGGGCCATTACGTAGGGCCAACTCAGGAAAATTCTACATTATCATGGGGGTCGACTACATGACTAGATGGGCAGAGGCTACAGCCACCACTAGAAGTACAGCGGTAGAGGTAGCTAAATTTATCTACGAGCACATATGTTGTAGGTTTGGCACACCTTTAGAGATCATCTTTGATAGAGGGCCAGGTTTCAGAGAAGACTTGGTAGGAGAATTAATGCAGAAACTGGGCATTACAAGGAGGCACTCTTCACCATATTACCCTCAATGTAATGGCCTAGTTGAAAAGGTAAATGGAATGGTTTCTAAAATTATTACCGAGCAAGTAAACAATCATCCTGGAGACTGGGATAAGTCTCTACTACCAGCTTTATGGGCCTACAGAAATTCATTTCGTACATCCTTGGGATTCACACCGTATCATCTAGTATTTGGTAAGGAAGCAATCTTGCCCATTGAAGTGCAACTACAAAGTCTCAGAGTAATGGCAAGCCAGCTTCAGCAGCCCAACATGCATTTGAGAGATCACATCATCAACTTGGAAAGACTGCAACTGGACAGAGAAGAAGCAATAAATTATTATGCAGCACAAGCAGAGCATAGACGGCTTAGCTTTAACGAGCATCTCCGGAAAAAAGAATTGAAGAAAGGAATGTTGGTGCTCCGCTACGACAATCGCTTCGACACGCACAAGGATAAGAAACTCCTACTCCGATGGGAAGGTCCTTTCATCGTCAGGAAAAAGTATGCCAATGGAAGCTACCAGCTTATGGAGGCTGATGGAAAACTTCATAAAACCAGGGTAAATGGTTGGCGACTTAAACCTTATTTTCTTCGATTTGACCAGGCTCCACCAATTGACATTCCAGATGAGGACACACGATCAGCCGCCACCTTCGACGATAATGATCAAACAGGTGAGCTAGAGACATGAATGCCTCTAGCCAAAAGGGGAGGGCTAATGATGGAGGCTTTTTACAAGCCAAGCTCCCATACCCCTCTTCTCTCGTCCCCACCCCATGAAAACCCCCTCTTATGGCGAAAGTGATAAAAGGCATTGGAAAAAAGTAAGAAAAAATAAAATATGATTATGTAAATATATAAGAAAGGTAAAATAGGCCACCTCATGCGTGCGGGGTAGCCCATCCCCACCTTGCTTCCTTTTTCTTCACTGTTGCCCTGCCGGGTGTCCCTTTTCCTCTCCTCCACTCAAAAGGTCAACCCCCTCTCTCTTCCCCTTGTCCTTTCTCCTTTCTCTCTCCCCTCAAGCTACCCCACCTCTCACCAATAATGCATTATAACTCACCAATAATGCACCCTAACTCACATGCAACTTACCCTATCTTCCAAAATAGTATACCCCACCCCCCCTCTCTCTCTCTTATCATATCCCATGACCCAAATACCCCCCTCTCTCTCTAAAGGGCGCCATATCTCTTGTCTTGTAGCTAAATAACCTTCCCCACACTCACACACACTCAGTTTCACAGAAAAAGGTGCCCACAGATCCATCCCCACCCAGTGGTTACCTGATTTTTCTTGTTTTCACACACATCTGCACACAGATTCACCTCTGAACACACTCCCCCCTCTCCCCTCTTGTAATTACTTTATTCTCCATGTCACCTCTCACTTTGTTTCATCAACCCATCTCTCTCTCTTAGTCTCTCTCTCATGAGACTGCTGTTCTAGCACATATACACACAGCCAGACAAGTGGGGCCCACAGTCACATGGCCTATGTAGATAATGATTTCTTCATTTCTAAATTCTAGAATTCCTTCCCTCTCCTCCCCTGTATAAAGAGGGGTCACCATCACACTAAAGACACACACACCATCACCAAAGAGTACACTATGCACTGTGTGCCTAGTGCACACACACACACACACACACCATCACCATCACCGCAATCACCATGCTTGTCTTGAGCATGACCTCTACACCCTTGGGCTATGGAAGATAAAGGGAAACTAAATGAAGAATGATGGCCATAACCCTCGTGCGAGTCTTCGCCATCAACTCCCACCTATCCGCCATGTGCTCTACCACTCTCTCCCTTCTCATCCCCCTACCCTATGCTCCCCATTTCATCGCCTTATTCTCTAAATAAAGCTTGAGGTTTTGTGAGTATGTTTTCTTGCAATGTTTTGCCCATGTGAGGTGTGCGGAATCGCCACCTAGTTTTGTGTTTGGAGTGAGCTTGTGTATGTGTGAAGGGTGTGCAGATTCTCCATCCTTTTGTGGTGCCTAAGTACTAAGCCGCTATACCCCCTCCCTCACTCTCTCTCTCTCTCTCTCTCTCTCTCTCTCTCTCTCTCTCTCTCTCTCTCTCTCTCTCTCTCTCACTTGATCTCATTCCCTTTCCTCTTCATCATTACTCCCAAGCATCCATCTCTCTTGGATGAAAACTTTGTTATGGTGGTGTGTTGTTTGCGTCCTAGCCGCTGAAGCTAGGTGGTGCCCCCCTGTTTGCTTTACCATGACAGGCTCGAGGCGCGCCATTCGGTCCCCGGTGTTTTAGAGGCCGTCGGGGTTCGGGGTTCGCTTTGCTCCCGTCAGTAGCATCTCCTCATTTTCCACCAATACCTAGGTATCAAGCAGGCAACCTACCAGGACCTGTAGGTTTAGAAAGACCACAACCAATGTTGGGGCAGCAACCACCCCTACCAGGATGACGACCAATCGGCATAAGATACACACCAACAGTAAATGAACCAGAGGAGAAGTCTTTGGTGCCTATGCATGCATATTACGAAGATTCTAATGGATATGCGGCAAATCCTGTCTAATATCCACTGGAAGAACCCCCAACGCGAGAACCATGGAGCATGATGGGAAGTGCAGGACCACCAACAGCTGCACAAGGAGCAAGAGAAGGAAGATATAGCTTGGATGAACGAACATTGTTGTTCATAGCCAACGGAGGCATGGGCGGGTAGAGACATGCATACCAACAAAGAGGAGCTCAAGAAGCACCTCAACAGCCTAAGGGACTCTGCTACAAGTGTGGTGGAGACCATTGGCTAAGAGATTGTCCTCATGATGGAATCATTAGAGTCAACGCATATTGCATCGAGTGTGGAATTACTCATTTGATTCTTGATAACCCTAAGAACCCGAGCGAAGGAGCAAAAACTATCTTGAACATGCTGGAAGCAGTGCCTTTCAGTGGAGGGTCAGAAAACAAGACAGTAATACCTATTCAGGCGGTGACACGAGCCCAAGCTCAAAGAATGACGAATGAACCCATAATTGAAGAGCCAAAAACCGATGCCCCAAGTTCAGAAATGAAAAATCAGAGAAGCACTTGGAAAGTTAGAAAGGCGCGTATGAAAGCCAGGAGAGAACGAGAGCAAACGGCTCTATCCGAGGAGTTAAAACACACAAAGGATAGATTAGAGCGCTTAGAGGATCTAACCAGTCTAAGCTCACACACTGCGGCAACCATAGCACCCAAGAAAATAGGAGAACCCAAAAGTGCAGGATCAGGAGGATCAATGTTGGCAGAAAAGGTAAATGAGCATTTAGATGCACTTTTAAAAGCATACGAAGCCAGACTCAAAAACAATCAAACCCAAGAGCAAAGATGGATGACTTATCCATATGCCGAAATAGAAAAGCAGAGGTTGGAAATGTGTCGAAAGATGATTGAAACAGCCCAATCCTTAATAGAAAATCTGCTTGGTAAACCTGCAAGTTGGCATGAAGTACCAGCTCCAACCCCCTATCAAACCAACTTTAGAGAAACAAGTAGACACGAAGGAGAGACTCACGATTGCCTCTGAGTCTAGGAGATAATCTATCATAGTGCCAAATACAACAGATGAGACAATTGATGGTTTTCAGCCTAAAACATTGGTAGAAATGGGTAAGGATTGTAACGGTCTAGATGACCTATGGAAGCAAATCCGGGATGCCAACGAAACTAACAGAGTGAGCTACCAAATGAATACCACGAGAAAAGAGAAAAATGAGATCTTACCTCCTATTGAAGAATTTGAGGCAAGATCACAATTGAACTTTGATATGCATTCACAAGGGGGAGACCAGGGATCAATTAGTTCGGGGCACAGTCAACCAGACTCGCTAAAAAATCTACCTTCGTACCTAGGGGAGTATGAAGCCAAGTCTGAGGTGAGAGCAATCCCATCTCAAAGACATTCTTCCAACAGAGTGATGGATTCACAAGGGTTGATTGAGTTATTGTCCACCCCGGTGGCATACACAATCACATTAGCCAAACTCCTAAGGCTACGGCCAAACATGTGGACCATCGTAGGAAAATTCTTAGAAAATTTTGGAGTAAAAGACCCCACCTCGAAGCTTCAAGAAGGGATCAAAAAATTGGACAAGCCTTAACTAAACACTAGGCCAATACCTTTAAACAAGGTTGGAGAATATTACGAGGGAGAAGATGGAAATACCACACTACCAGTAGAATTCCAAGGAGTAGTTTCCAAAGCTATTCTTGACAGTGGAGCAAGAGTCGCTATCGCCACCAAGGAAATTTGGAAAAAATGGGGAAAATCGGCTTTGAGAGCTACCAGAATGAAATTGCAACTGGCAGATAGATTCATGGAAAAGCCCTAGGACTTTTAGAAAAAGTAATTGTCACCTCGTGCGGAATCGAGTATGAGCATACATTTGCAATAGTCGATTTCGACAAAAAGAACAATTACGAGATTATCTTGGGAAGACCATTCATGAGACAATTAAAGATGGTCCAGGATTGGGGTTACGACCACATATACCTCAGACATGGTGAGACACAACCAAAATACACCTAAAAGACCATAGTTACAAAGATGTGAACCAGACACCAGTGGAAGAGTTTGATTCAGCTACATTGGCAGGGTCCGAACTCCTAGCATGGTTAGGGGAAAAAAAAAGATATGGATGTGTGGAGCTTCACATTGTGGGAGCTTAAAAAGAGAGGAATGCGTCTTAGAAAGAGCTATTGACGACAAGGATTACATTCCGGAACCTTTTCCTGAAGATGCCTTAGAACCTCTGGAATGGGAACACATACTAGCAACATTGGATGTCTATACCATTACAGATAGCCCGACGACAAAATATTGCGATAAGGACGGCTATGATGTGCTACCCTATTACATGGTCAGCTTTATACTAGCAAAAGATGATGATGGGGGCTTTTCACAAGCCAAGCTCCCATACCCCTCTTCTCTCGTCCCCACCCCATGAAAACCCCCTCTTAGGGAGGGAGTGATAAAAGACATTGGAAAAAGTAAGAAAAAAATAAAGTATGATTATTTAAATATATGAGAAAGGTAAAATAGGCCACCTCATGCCTACGGGGCATCCCATCCCCACCTTGCCTCCTTTTTCTTCACTGTTGCCCCGCCGTGTGTCCCTTTTCCTCTCCTCCACTCAAAAGGTCAACCCCCTCTCTCTTCCCCTTGTCCTTTCTCCTTTCTCTCTCCCCTCAAGCTACCCCACCTCTCACCAATAATGCATTATAACTCACCAATAATGCACCAACTCACATGCAACTTACCCTATCTTCTAAAATAGTATACCCCACCCCCTCTTTCTCTCTCCTATCATATCCCATGACCCAAATACCCCCCTCTCTCTCTAAAGGGCGCCATGTCTCTTGTCTTGTAGCTAAATAACCTCCCCCACACTCACACACACTCAATTTCACTGGAAAAAGTGCCCACAGACCCATCCCCACCCAGTGGTTACCTGATTTTTCTTGTGTTCACACACATCTGCACACAGATTCACCTCTGAACACACTCCCCTCTCTCCCCTCTTGTAATTACTTTATTCTCCATGTCACCTCTCACCTTTTTTCATCAACCCATCTCTCTCTCTTAGTCTCTCTCTCATGAAACTGTTGTTTTGGCACATATACACACAGCCAGACAAGTGGGGTCCACAGTCACATGGCCTATGTAGATAATGATTTCTTCATTTCTAAATTCTAGAATTTCTCCCCCCTCCTCCCCTATATAAAGAGGGGTCACCATCACACTAAACACACACAACATCAACAAAGAACATACTATGCACTGTGTGTGCCTAGTACACACACACACACACACACCATCACCATCACCGCAATCACCATGCTTGTCTTGAGCATGACCTCTACACCCTTGGCTATGGAAGATGAAGCGCAACTAAATGAAGGATGATGGCCATAACCCTCGTGCGAGTCTTCGCCATCAACTCCCACCTATCCACCATGTGCTCTACCACTCTCTCCCTTCTCATTCCCCTACCCTATGCTCCCCATTTCATCGCCTAATTCTCTAAATAAAGCTTGAGGTTTTGTGAGTATGTTTTCTTGCAATGTTTTGCCCATGTGAGGTGTGCGGAATCGCCACCTAGTCTTGTGTTTTGGAGTGAGCTTGTGTATGTGTGAAGGGTGTGCGGATTCGCCATCCTTTTGTGATGCCTAAGTACTAAGCCGCTATACCCCCTCCCTCACTCTCTCTCTCTCTCTCTCTCTCTCTCTCTCTCTCTCTCTCTCTCACTTGATCTCATTCCCTTTCCTTTTCATCATTACTCCCAAGCATCCATCTCTCTTGGATGAAAACTTTGTTATGGTGGTGTGTTGTTTGCGTCCTAGCCGCTGAAGCTAGGTGGTGCCCCCTGTTTGCTTTACCATGACAGGCTCGAGGCGCGCCATTCGGTCCCCGGTGTTTTAGAAGCCGTCGGGGTTCGGGGTTCGCTTTGCTCCCGTCATTTGGTGCCCCCACTGAGGATCTTTTCATGAAACCCTTCAGTTTACAAGACTGAAACCCCTAAACTATTGTGAATGGATGAATGGCTAGCAGGATTTGCTAATTCGATGACAGAAGAAGAAGAGCTCCAAGCACAACTAGACGAACTCCGCATCTCCATTGAAGCTCGAGTGCCAGGCGTAACGGTAATCGATTTGCAGTGGGAGAGTCAACCAACACGCCAAACCCAGTGGATATACATAGGCCAAGTGCCAAGAAGAAGAAGGAGAAGGTCGAAACCATGTCCGCAACCTACAACCAACCCACAACAACAAAATGGAAGGAGCTCTACACAATAGAGAACCAACACTATTCTACTTTGCGAATCGGGTAACTCAAGTCACCGAGGTAATTATCACAGTCAGTTTTCAAGTCGCACATGATGCTGCATCACAGATAACGGAATCATGGGCTCACACTCTCACTAGAGAAACTAGGGATCTACTGAGTTTGTTTCAGGAAAGAACACCACCCTCTCCCACAAGCTTGGACAGTGACTAAGCACCTCTAACCTTCACATGAATCAGTACGACCTACCTCAAGACACATCACACATACCAACACGTGTACGCTCAATCAAGTAAATACTGGATTTGAAGGCTCACTACCAGTACGTCATTGACACCATGCTGGGTGGGGAGCAATTTTTTGAGGTTCTGGCATCAGATCAACCATTTGTCTTACCTTTTGTGCAAAGCAATGTACCGTTTGAAGTTTTAATCTATGTCCTTGTATAAGAGGGTATACAGCCTCCTTGTAAAGAAGAAATTTTTTTTTTTCAAGTTAAGCAGTGTGTCTTTCTAGCTCTCTCTCAGTAATCATGGCAAGTGTAGCATTTCTAACCTTTAAAGGAAAGAAGGGGGAGGATTTGGTAACAGACTTCCTAGATGACTTTGAAGTAGGATGTGTAGTGAGCAACAAAGATACGGATGAATCCCGGGTTAGAATCTTTAAGCATCTCATGAAGCTAGAAGCTAGATCATGGTACAATGCACTTCCACAAGCAACCAAGGATGACTGGGAACCCTTAAAAACCGCTTTTAAGAGGCGCTTTGGGGGAGTTACCACTTCAAAAATGTTGTGGGACAAGTTGAGAGACTTGAAGCAGGAGGGTCTTTTAGAATATGCCACCTATGAGTCCAAATTTGTGGATTTGTGGGAACGGTGGGTTGAGTCACTGCAAGGGGGGAAGCTGCACCCGATTTCCTAAAAAAAGATTGGTTCACGCATGGCTTATGGCCGCTTCTCAAGGAGAAGGTGAAAGGTAGATTCCCGGCTACGTACGAGTTAGCCGTTGAGATTGCTCGCCTTAAGGACAAGAAGCTGCGAATGAAAGCCAAAGAAACCGAGTCAACAGAAGTAGGAACATCGCATCGACCAGCAACTACAACAACCACCATACCACCACCACCGGCTCTTGGGGTAAGAGATGACCAACAAGATATGTTGGCCCATATTACTGACCAACTGTAGAATTTCTCTGTCCACTTAATACAGCAACGGAGGAGTCAAGAAAGAGATCAAGACCCTGGAAGAGCACAACGACAAAACACGGAGTATCATTGCTACAACTGCGGAGAAGACGGTCACGGTATGTACTACTGTCCCAAACCACGTCAAATCTATAATAGAGGAGGTAGGAAGAACCAATTGTCACCCCCTAGAGAAAGAACACCCCCACCCCGAGCACCACCCCCACCAACACAAATTCTAGGTCCACCCCAGACACCACTACAAGCATCCATTCCACCTCTTCCACCAGCCCCACCACCCGATCGCCCTTTAAACATCATAAGGCTACAAGAGAAAGGAAAAGCCATAGTAGTGGATCAACCCAGAGAAAAGGAGTGGGACAAGGGTAAGGAGAAGGTAACCTTTTTAGAACCACTTGAGGCCATGACTAGGAAAAGAGCTAGGAGGGAGAAGGCTACACAATCAGATGATGAGAGAAGCATGAGAGGAGAAACTAGCAACAGGCCATCCAGTCCACGACCGAAATTGGGCATCACCGACTTCCAGCTAGGGGAAAGTTCTAAGCTCTATGATCTAACATTGGATGTGGCAGAGCAAGGACCGAAGATTACATGGCCACAGCTGCTACATCTTGTACCTAAAGTAAGGCGACAATGGGCTAAAATGGTAAGTACAAGACGCTCCAAAACAAAGGTAGCCGGAGCAATTTCGGGATGCAACATGGATGACATCCTTCCAATTTTCGACGTAAACATAAAAGGAAAGAGGGTTGGAAACACCTACATTGATGGAAGTGCACAAATCTGTGTAATGAGCTAAGCTATGATGCTTCCATTAGGGCTCGAGGTTGACAGGCCTTCTCCATGCAAGGCAAAGATGGCAAACAACGCAAAAGTAAAGTGTGTGGGTGTGGTAAGTGCCGTGAAAATCAAAGCTTTCAACACTGAGGTAGAGGTAGATGTTTTTGTAATGCCTACTAAGGGGGAGGGCTATCCACTAATTTTGGGAAGGCCATGGTTGATGGCCATGAAGGCAAAACAGGACTGGGGTACTGGCCTTCTACGCATGACCAGTAAGAAAGGGGAGACAATCTACTACGACATGAGGATTGGCAAGCAGAAGCAAATGAATCTGGAAACATCGGCAGATGAAACAACTAGCGAATCTTCCAGTTCTGAGGAGGAGACCACATCCACCGACGAAAGTGACAGTTCCATTGATGTGATGGGTATCATTATGAAGGATCCACAAAGGGTAAGCACAACTGGTGATCCATCACCAAAAGGGCAACCCAATGAAGAGGAGAGCAAATCACCTGGCCTAGGAGGAAGTAGGTTGAAGGGTATGTTGTCTACGGAATTAACACTTGAGGAGAAAGATAGTTTTTTGCAAATGTTGATGGGATTTCCTAACCTGTTCATTGACAACTATGAAAGAATCACAGGCACTACAGTGGTGGAACATCATATTAAGCTGAAGGAAGGGGTAAAACCAGTTGTGCAAAAGCTACGACGACTGGGGGTCATACAAGAAAAGGCACACTTGGCCGAGGTAAGGAAATTGCTGGAGACGGGATTCATCTATCCTGTAGAAAACTCAGAATGGGTGTCACCCGTAGTGGTGACGCCTAAAAAGAATGGTAAGTGGAGGGTCTATGTTCACTACAAACCATTAAATGCAGCTAATAAGAGAGACCACTTTCCTCTCCCTTTCTTGGATGAAATTCTGAATGAAGTAGCCGGTTTTCAATGCTATACCGTCTGTGATGGTTATACTGGATACTTTCAAATACGCATAACCTTGCAAGATCAGCTAAAAACCACTTTTATCACGCCATGGGGTAGTTTTGTATACAGGGTTATGCCATTTGGTCTCACAAATGCACCTGCCACATTCCAAAGATATGTCACATATGTTTTTCAACCGTTCTTTGGAACATCCATAAGAGTGTTCATTGATGATTTTTGTATATATAGCTCCCGTAGTTCACATTTAGAAAAGGTAACTGAAGGTTTGGCCAGGTTGCAGAGCCTAGGTGGGCAATTAAATGTGGATAAATGCCACATTGGGGAGAGTAAAGTCATTCTACTAAGCCACGATATTTCAGCAAAAGGTATCAACGCCGACCCAAGTAAGGTGTCCGCACTCATAGCCCTACCTTCACCAACAACCGCACGTCAACTGGTCTCTTTTCTACAGAAGGTGAGGTACTTAAGTAGATTCATACATCTACTATCACAACTTGTTCTACCACTGCAACAACTCACTCAAAGATCAACTTTCACTTGGGACGAGGAAAGCGAACATCACTACAACAAGGTAAAGGAGGTCTTAGCCACTCTGCCAACTATCTCACCACCTAAGTGGGATGAAAAATTCTATGTCACCTCAAGTGTTGGTGATGACTCATTGGGGGCTGTGCTACTCCAAAAGGATACGATGACATCTTTCATGAGGCCAATCTACTTCTCTAGTCGAATGATGACATCAGGAGAGAAAGGTTTCACCCATGTGGAACACTTAGTCCTAGCTCTTAGATTTGCAACTACAAAGTTTAGGTCATATTTGCTGCCTAAGCAATTTGTGTTTCTAACCACGGATTAAATATTTCCCTATGTTGTACAACACATGGATGTGTCTGCTAGAATTACTAAATGGCTAGTTCGTCTGCAATAGTTTGACTACACGGTACAGGTAGAAAGCACGACAAGGGCAAGTTTGGGGGGACTCATGACCTACCAAGTCTTTGAAAGGAAGGAGAAGCAATCTAAGGAAGGAGAAGTCCGATTACCTCCAGTACCATCGATGGTAGAAGGAGCATACTCTCTCTACTTTGATGGAGCCTACAAGCGAGCGTCCGACAAAGCAGCTGCAGGCATAGTGGTCTTTGATGACAAAGGGACAAAGGTATTTTCGTTGGGCCAATTGTTAGATTCACATTCTAACAATGAAGCTGAGTATGCAGCACTAACCAAGGGTCTACAATGGTGCGCCTGGCAAGGTGTACAACGCCTTAATGTATTTGGGGATGCTCTACTTCTGGTAAGGCAAGTAAATGGAGCATGGACATGCAAGAATCCTAGTTTAAGGACTCACTTAAGTGGTGTAAAAACCTTGTTGGGTATGTTTGAAGAAGTTAAAATACACCATATCCCAAGGGCTCAAAACCAAGAAGCAGATCCCCTAGCAAGTGAAAGACTACAGGAAGTGGTGGTTGGAGCAATAAAACTAAAGCTCCCTCTATTTCAAGGAAGTGATGCCTTGCCTGACATCATGCATTTTTTGGAAACAAGGGAATGCCCATCAGCTTTAACAAAGGGACAGAAGCAATGGCTGACGCGGAAGGCCACAAGGTATCGACTCATCAATGACGGTTTGTATTGTAAGGGTAAGGACCAAATACTCAGGAAGGTCCCTCTCTCTCAGGAAATCACGGGAGTAATTGCTAGCTGTCACGACGGGGTTTGTGGTGGTCACTTTGCCCTAGACATAACAAGTAGGAAAATCTTGCAGGCAGGGTTCATATGGCCTAGCCTCAACCGTAATGTACACCACTCGTGCAAAACATGTAAGTTGTGTCAAAAGGCCGGCACTAGGTCACTTATGCCTGAACCACAGACACCTATTCTCTCATATGGACCATTTGAAAAATGGGGTATCGATGCCATTGGGCCATTACCTAGGGCCAACTCAGGAAAATTCTACATTATCATGGGGGTCGACTACATGACTAGATGGGCAGAGGCTACAGCCACCACTAGAATCACAGCGGTAGAGGTAGCTAAATTTATCTACGAGCACATATGCTGTAGGTTTGGCACACCTTTAGAGATCATCTCTGATAGAGGGCCAGGTTTCAGAGCAGACTTAGTAGGAGAATTAATGCAAAAACTGGGCATTACAAGGAGGCACTCTTCACCATATTACCCTCAATGTAATGGCCTAGTTGAAAAGGTAAATGGAATGGTTTCTAAAATTATTACCAAGCAGGTAAACAATCATCCCGGAGACTGGGATAAGTATCTACTACCAGCTTTATGGGCCTACAGAACTTCATTTCGTACATCCTTGGGATTCACACTGTATCATCTAGTATTTGGTAAGGAAGCAATCTTGCCCATTGAAGTGCAACTACAAAGTCTCAGAGTAATGGCAAGCCAACTTCAACAACCCAACATGCATTTGAGAGATCACATCATCAACTTGGAAAGACTGCAACTGGACAGAGAAGAAGCAATAAATTATTATGCAGCACAAGCACAGCATAGACGGCTTAGCTTTAACGAGCATCTCCGGAAAAAAGAATTGAAGAAAGGAATGTTGGTGCTCCGCTACGACAATCGCTTCGACACGCGCAAGGATAAGAAACTCCTGCTCCGATGGGAAGGCCCTTTCATCATCAGGAAAAAGTATGCCAATGGAAGCTACCAGCTTATGGAGGCTGATGGAAAACTTCATAAAATCAGGGTAAATGGTTGGCGACTTAAACCTTATTTTCCTCGATTTGACCAGGCTCCACCAATTGACATTCCAGATGAGGACACACCATCAGCCGCCACCACCGACGATAATGATCAAACAGATGAGCTAGAGACATGAATGCCTCTAGCCAAAAGGGGAGGCCTAATGATGGGGGCTTTTCACAAGCCAAGCTCCCATACCCCTCTTCTCTCGTCCCCACCCCATGAAAACCCCCTCTTGGGGAGGGAGTGATAAAAGACCTTAGAAAAAGTAAGAAAAAAATAAAGTATGATTATGTAAATATATGAGAAAGGTAAAATAGGCCACCTCATGCCTGCGGGGCATCCCATCCCCACCTTGCCTCCTTTTTCTTCACTGTTGCCCCGCCGTGTGTCCCTTTTCCTCTCCTCCACTCAAAAGGTCAACCCCCTCTCTCTTCCCCTTGTCCTTTCTCCTTTCTCTCTCCCCTCAAGCTACCCCACCTCTCACCAATAATGCATTATAACTCACCAATAATGCACCAACTCACATGCAACTTACCCTATCTTCCAAAATAGTATACCCCACCCCCTCTTTCTCTCTCCTATCATATCCCATGACGCAAATACCCCCCTCTCTCTCTACAAGGCGCCATGTCTCTTGTCTTGTAGCAAAATAACCTCCCCCACACTCACACACACTCAGTTTCACTGAAAAAAGTGTCCACAAATCCATCCCCACCCGGTGGTTACCTGATTTTTCTTGTGTTCACACACATCTGCACACAGATTCACCTCTGAACACACTCCCCTCTCTCCCCTCTTGTAATTACTTTATTCTCCATGTCACCTCTCACCTTTTTTCATCAACCCATCTCTCTCTCTTAGTCTCTCTCTCATGAGACTCTTGTTTTGGCACATATACACACAGCCAGACAAGTGGGGTCCACAGTCACATGGCCTATGTAGATAATGATTTCTTCATTTCTAAATTCTAGAATTTCTCCCCCCTCCTACCCTATATAAAGAGGGGTCACCATCACACTAAACACACACACCATCACCAAAGAACACACTATGCACTGTGTGTGCCTAGTGCACACACACACACACCATCACCATCACCGCAATCACCATGCTTGTCTTGAGCATGACCTCTACACCCTTGGCTATGGAAGATGAAGCGCAACTAAATGAAGGATGATGGCCATAACCCTCGTGCGAGTCTTCTCCATCAACTCCCACCTATCCACCATGTGCTCTACCACTATCTCCCTTCTCATTCCCCTACCCTATGCTCCCCATTTCATCGCCTAATTCTCTAAATAAAGCTTGAGGTTTTGTGAGTATGTTTTCTTGCAATGTTTTGCCCATGTGAGGTGTGCGGAATCGCCACCTAGTCTTGTGTTTTGGAGTGAGCTTGTGTATGTATGAAGTGTGTGCGGATTCGCTATCCTTTTGTGATGCCTAAGTACTAAGCCACTATACCCCCTCCCTCACTCTCTCTCTCTCTCTCTCTCTCTCTCACTTGATCTCATTCCCTTTTCTTTTCATCATTACTCCCAAGCATCCATCTCTCTTGGATGAAAACTTTGTTATGGTGGTGTGTTGTTTGCATCCTAGCCGCTGAAGCTAGGTGGTGCCCCCTGTTTGCTTTACCATGACAGGCTCGAGGCGCGCCATTCAGTCCCCGGTGTTTTAGAGGCCGTCGGGGTTCGGGGTTCGCTTTGGTCCCATCAATGAGAATGTAGAACCACCAAAACAAGAAGAGTTTTATAACACCTCTGAGCATCTGGAGGAAAATAACGATGCAGATAACGAGTGTTCAGACAGCTCAAGCGTGCGTGGGGAGAAAACAACAAATATCAAGTTTTATGATTCTGCCAATCAGCACCCTAGAGTCCAGGAACGCTATAGGAAAAAACGAGCAAAAAACAAAATGAGAGAGAACCTGATGCCCAGGATAAAAGATAAAACTCACTATCTAGTGCTTGTCAAAGCAGAGGATTGCTTAAATGACCAAATATCAGGAAGATTCTCAAAAGTTCGAGGGGAAGGAAAGCAAGAGGAAATAAAACAAGAACAAAAGACTAAAACAGAAACAAAATTAAAAAAAAACTCAACAAGCAAAACAGGAAAAAATGAAAGACCTGGAGTGGACCGAAATGGAGCGTAAAAAGAAATACCAAGAACTAAAACGGTCATTACGAGAGGTATGGACTACTGAGGGAGAAAGTGATGGTAAGGAGGAGTCAGAAAAAGGAAACATGAATGTACCATCCCACTATCGAAATTTCACCATCCAGGACAGAAAAATCATAATGACACCACCAGTCAGGGAAAGAGTAAACCAGGAATCTTACGATGGACTGGAAAATGCAAAACGGATAGACCTCGCTGCGCCAGGTGAAAAGGCTCAGTCGATCTATATCGCAACTAATTTAACTAAAGAAGAAGAAATGCTAACACAACTTCTCAAGAAGTATAAAGATGTGTTTTCATGGTCCTACAAAGACCTCAAAGTAGTTGACCCATCGATATGCCAACATACAATTCCGTTGAAATCAGATGTCAAACCTAGCAAACAGCGTCCTTACACATATAATGACACATTTGCTAAACGAATGAAAGAGGAGATGTATAAGCTAATGGATACTGAATTCATCTATGAAATCGAGCATACAGATTGGGTGTCACCCATTATGGTTGTCCCCAAAAACAATGGAAAGCTGCGTGTGTGTGTGTGTGTGTGAACCTCAAAAAAGTAAATGCAGCCACCATAAGGGATAATTATCCCTTGCCAATCACAGAGCATGTACTTGAGAGGGTGGTTGGGAAACGGGCTTATTTGGGTTTTCAGGGTATGACCAACTGGAAATTGCAATAGAGGATCAACACAAAACAGTGTTTGCCACAGAATGGGAAATATATACGTATAGAGTTATGCCTTTTGGCTTAACCAATGCCCCAGCTACCTTCCAAAGGTTAATGACTCATGCATTCAAAGAAGACCCGAGAATATTCTTAGAAATATATATGGATGATCTCTATGTCCACCCTCTTCTATGAGAAGAACATATTGACCATTTACAAAAGGTATTTGAGAAGTGCAGAACATATCGAATCTATCTCAACCCAGAAAAGTGCACTTTTATGGTTAGGCAAGGCCGCATCTTAGGACATATTGTCTCAAGAAATGGCATAACAACTGACCTAGAAAAAATCAGAGTCATAGTAGACTTGACTAGGCCTACTAATTCCAAACAAGTACAATCCTTCATGGGACACTGCAGATATTATCGAAGATTCATATATATGTATGCAGTCATTGCACAACCTCTGTATCGCTTATTAGTCAGTTTTGACTGGACTGAGGAGTGTGAAACTTCATTCCAAAAGCTTAAGGAAAACCTTGTATCAACACCTGTACTTAAAGCACCATATTGGGAAAATATATTCCATGTTCACATTGATGCATCTGCATATGCAATTGGGAGCATTCTGGCTCAACCTGGAGACGGAACAATGGATTTCCCAGTTTGTTATGCGAGCCGACAACTAAATAGTGCAGAGAAGAACTACACAACCACTGAAAGAGAGGGGTTAGAAATGATTTATGATGTAAAGAAATTTCGGCATTATTTGCTCGCAAACAAATTTGTGTTCTTCACAGATCATCAAGCTCTTTTATATCTAGTAAATAAACCATGCAATACTGGGAGAATTGTACGTTGGTTTATTATATTGCTAGAGTTTGACTTCACAGTGGTGGTCAAAAGGGTAAAACTCTTCTACAGGCGGATTATCTTTCAAGGCTAAAAAACGGGGAAGCTCACGAAGGAGTAGATGATGACATACCTGATGCTTATCTTTTCAATATTGAAATGATACCCAAATGATCTCAGGAAATTGTGAGCTTTCTTTCCTTTGGAGGTAGATTTGATAACAAGGAAGACAGATCCAAATAGCAAACAATTCGACAAACAAAAAACTTCTAGTTGATTGCAGGACGACTGTATCATCTAGGCTCGTACCAAATTCTATGATTATGTATAAATCCTGAGGAATTCGAGTGTTATCTTGAAGAAGCACACATCCAAGATTGTGCATTTCATTGTTCAACAATGAAAACACACCAAAGACTGAAAAAATTAGGGGTTTATTGGCCAACTATGTATGACAACACACATGCTTATATTAACAATTGTACTATATGTAGTGCCAAACGACCGGTGGATCATGCGACCTTGTTTCAGGTAAACATTGCACCTGCATGGAGTCAATACATCATTGATTTCTTAACAACAAGAACATTTCCTGAAAACATAACAAAAGCGCGAAAAAGGGCTATAGATCTGGAGGCTCGCGACTTTAATCTAATTGGGAATCAACTCTATAAGCGAGGAAAAGACAATCAACTTAGAATCTGTGCAAGTGAAAGTGAATACCTGCTGATTCTAGAACACGCTGTCGAGAAATTTGCGGTCTTGCCAGGAAAGCACCGGGCTTATGGCTGTGAGAGTTTGTGAGAGAACTCAACAAAAACTATATGAAGGAGTTAAACCATGGATGCCATGAAGACTAGGGTTTGGAAAGAAGTGCAATCAAAGAAGACTCACTCTTTCTCTCTTGCACTCACACACACACAAAGAAAGAACGCAAAAGAGAATGTCAAAACAATACGAAGATGAAAACATCAAGGCTATGGTCATATCGTATCATGGGTAATATGAAAGGGTTAATGGATGAGTTAATGGCATTCAATCTTGGCTGACCAAATAGGCTACGAATTGTTCTTTGGAATTGTAGTTTTGTGCTTACCATAATATATATATTTTGCCTAGTGATTGGGATTAATTGTGTGTACAAATCCTCTTGGTTCATAGCAAGATAACTACGCTTACATCAAAAGAAAAATTATAGTCTATGAGAGGTAGTATGATGGGATCCGGTGATAGAAGTATTTCATTGAGCCTTTCAGGGCCGAAGAGAAACACTATACGTTGTTGAAAGTGTATTTTACGGCTAATCCATACGTTAATTCTAATAGATCGTACAGAGTGAAAGCGATAGAAATGATCATCATGTGGGTTATTCATCTAGGATAGTATGTGAGAAATGTAGATACGAGAGAAGTGAAGAGATGAGAAGTTTCCCTCCCAAGCCCTATTCTTGCCCGTAGGCAATAAGGATACTGCGGGGAGAGATGTACCTGTAGCAAAGAGAACCTAGAGAGGATGAATTACTAAGAATGAGAGAGATAGGTTTGGTTAAGGAGATGAGATTAGGTACATATATATATGTTGGATTAGAGATGAAAATGAAAACAACAAGAAATCAAGAAAACATCAATGTAGAACACATCTTACTTGAAACCCTTCGGCACCATTATTGATGGGAGAGAGAAGAAGAGGGGAGAATTCAACGTTGATTGATACGCCAAGTACAACACCTTCTTTGATTAGAGTTGATCCTCCAAGGATGGCGTACAAGAATGGCTAGTTTTCCTCTAGGAGAAAGTGTAGGCTTGGGCTTATGTTAATGGGGCTAAGTACAATTAGGCATTACTACTCACTCCCTCAAGAATTCCTCTCATCAATGGCTTGAATGCTTGAGTTCCTTCCAAGGAAGAAGAGGTCCCCTTTTATAGGTGAAGGGAACCCACAAGGGTTTACACAAGAAGAGAGGAGCCAGTGTGAACAGGAATTGGAAAAGTTGGAAATGAGCTGTCCCTGCATGATGTGGGCAGACTGGGATCCAATATTTTGATCATATCTCCTCAATCGTAGCTCCAAATAAAAAAGTAAAAATATGGGCAGAAACTTCAGCTCATTAGCTACGATTTTCATTTTAAAATCATTCTCCAATTCGGATTGGAACCTTGTGTAAAAAATTCATCAAAATAGGGTCCATTTCTGGCAGCAAAAGTCTTCATGTGGTCCCCTTAGCCTAGACTTTCATTTGATTCCAAAGGACACCTCATGCCATATGGAATCATGACATTGCTCCTTGACAAAGTTTTGTAATCATGCTTGCAATAATGCATTAAAATAAGTGTATCTTTGAAATCATGCCACCTAGTGTCCCACTAGGATTTGATTCTCTCCTAGTAGCTATTTAAAAAGAAATATAAGAAAAGTATAAAAAATACATAGAATATATATATATTGGAGTTTACCCTAGATATAGGATCTAGCTAGGGTGTGAGATGATAATGAAATAGTAGAAATAAAGAATCAATGCTTTTTTGCCCCAAGTTAAAGAGACGGAGCTATTGACACTTTTCCCATAGTATTTTTTTGATGGTAAAGTAAGAATACATTACCCTTGAGATAAATAATAAGATGAGATAGAAAGCTTATTTTTATACTTACATATGCATATGTACATTATAGGAAATATAATTATGTATCTAAAAAAAATACAAGATAGATTTTGTAGCATGCGTTCCCACTATGTACGTGTCACAGCACGACATCCACCCCCTCTAAACCTGCACATCCTCCGGTATGTGCCACATTGTCTCTTTGTAAGATTGTACATCTTCCTTGTCTTCTTCTTCACTGGATGATTCCAGGGCTTCATGTTCACTTTGATCTTCACCTGTGTTTCTCTCTTCTTCCTCATCCATATCTTCGAGATCATTGTCTCCTCTTCTCTTAAACATTTTAATCCTTTTTCCTGCAATGGGAATCTTTACTTCTGTACCATCTAGTTCAGACAAGCTGTAAGTAGCATTTTCATGCACATGCTTTACAACATACGGTCCAAACCATCTTTTTGAGAACTTACGCATGACTGTATGCTGGTTATCAAGGCTACTATCATACACTAAAACCCAGTCACCTTTGTCAATTGCTTTGCTCCTGAGTCGATGTCGCTTATCAAAATAGTCCTTGTTTTTCAACCTTGCATTTTTGAGTCGTTCTTTTGCAGCTTCAATGTCTCCAGGTCTTCTCTCTAGCTGCCTTATACGCAGTGCAAGGAGATCTTCCCTAGTAAGCCCCTCTTGCCAAGGTAGTACATTCCATGTAGGAATTGTATCTTCAATCGGCATCACTGGCTTTTGACCATACATTAGCTCCGCAGGCATGTAGCCAGTTACTGAGCTATGTGTTGTACGATCAGTCCATAAAGCATATGGTAACAGTTTTGGCCACTCACCAATTCTTCCTTCGCAAGCCTTGGCCAAAGCTTTGATGATAGGAGGATGCCCTCTTTCACTCTTTCCATTGCCTTCAGGGTTGTAAGCTGTAGTAAGAGAAAGCTTGATCCCTAATCTAGAAAATAACTCCCTTGCTTCTTCGGCATCCAGTTCACCTCGATCTGCAGTGATTTTTCCCACACAACCATAACGGCAAATCACCTCATCAAGAAGGAATTTGCACACAGCTTCTGTGGTCTTAGCTCTTAATGCTCTTCCTTCAACCTGGTTAGTTAGGTCCTCTCGTGCAAGAACCAAGTATCTCATCTGCCAGAGTCCTAAAGGCATCGTGACTAGATCCACAACCCATTTATAGTGCATGGCTAGTGGATATGTAGGGTGCAATCCATCACAATGTCGAACATTTGAATACATTTGACAAGTTACACATGACTCTACAAACTGAGATACATCTTTATACATACCCTTCCACCATTATTTTTCTTTCAACTTGGAGAAGGTTGCCCACACACCCCTGTGTCCAGCCCATAGACTCTCATGAAACTCTTGCATGAGCTTTACTTGAGTCTCTTTTTTACATATAACCCGTTGTGGTGTAGCACCCTTTTGTTTAGGATGCTTCCACAAGTAACCATCCCTTAAAAAGTACCCATATGCTTTCCTGCGTATTCTCTTGAATTCTTGTTCAGACCAATCATCCTGTTTTGTTAGAGTACTCAAGTACCTTCCAATAGAAAGCCAATCACCTTCATAAAGATCTTTCAAGAACAATTCAAGTGAATTAGTCATGCAGACATTGTTACCTTTGACATGAGAGATAGAATAGAATTTTGTGCCTACATCATCTCCCTCATCAATCATTTGTGACTCATCTTCATACCTTGCCCTTGACAGCATATCTGCCACTGTATTGTCTTTACCCGCAATGTGCTTAAACTCGGGATTTAAGGACTTAATGTAGGCAATCCACCGCAACATAGCAATGTCTGGTGTTGAGCAGCTTGTAATCATCCCAAGAAGTGGTAGACAATCTGTTTCTACAACCACACATGTACCAATTAGGTACTCTTTCCCACTTTTCAAGGCTGTAACCATACCCCATAACTCTCTCTTTATCTGTGGATAGTTTCTTTGGCGAGCACTTAGTACCTTTGCTCCAAATCTTACCACATACCTGTGTCCTTCTTTGTCATCTTGCCCTATTGCCCATCCAATCCCTGTAGGACTGGTATCGACTGTCACAATCACTGGCCTTTGACACTCATAGTCTACCTTTCTTAAAGTCGTTGCTGACTGGAGTAACTCCTTTAGCTTTTTCATGGATTTTACATGTGCTTCTGTCCATTTAAACTTTTGATTCTTTCTAAGCAGCTGATAAAGAGGATCAGCTACATGTGCATAATGTGGAATCCAAATAACATAGAAGACACATGCTCCCAGAAACCTTCTAACCTCAGTGATGCTAGTGCATGTTTCTTTCATTCTTTGGATGGCATCTACCTTTGATGGACAAGGTTTCCTACCATATGGCCCGCACATGTGCCCCACAATGAGCACTTCTTTGACACCAAACATAGACTTTTTCCCTGACAATGTAAGATTCACTTCTTCCAACCTAGACAAAATTTTATCACAATCATTTATGTGATTTACCACAAACCTGCGACATCCCTTGAGATCCAAAGCTTCATCTTTGTCATTTTCTTCACATCCTTTGATAGGCAAATCATCAATGAAAGGCATTGTGATTTGAGGAATAAAGTCACGTAAGACCTTATTCATCCCATTCATCATATGTGCAACCGAGTTGGTTGCTCCCTGTGGCAAGGTACACATCCTTACCAAACCCAAAGCTGTCCTCATGGTTGTCAAGTCTCTGCTTTCGATTGCAAGCTGAAATTGATCATACCCTGAGTAGAGATCCCCCATTGAGTAGATTGCTCTCCCTGCAAACGCCTCTGCAAATTCATCCACAATTGGACCTGTTCCTACATTTCTAATTGTAACCTTGTTCACTGGTTGCATATCTTGGATGAAGCGTAGAGAACCATTCTTCTTTGGAACTGTGAACCACCTGTTTGAGTATGGAGCACAAGAAGGCTCCAAGATTCCCATTTTGATTTTCTCATTCAGTAGCTCTACCAACTTTGGCAAATGAGCCTTTGGAACCGGAATAGGCCGCAGATTCCAAGGCACATGAGGTATTGTGAAAATTACCATAGGAGCTACAATATAAGGATCAACACATCCTATCTCATGTGGCTCAAATGCAAAAGCCTTACCATGCTTTGAAAGCATTTCTTTGAAGCACTTTGTCTCCTCCTGTGTTAGAAACTCCTCGCAACCAATCTGCAACTCTTGAAAAGACTCCTTTGTGAAGGTATGCCCGATCTTTTTAGGATTCCGCAAACTTGGTTGTAAAGAAGCCTGTTCAATCTTTTCCCTGTTGTTGGGTGGTAAGGGTGAAGCTACTGGTTTCACCTTCTTTGCTACACTCTTGTATTTAGTTTCAACATGGACTTCTGGGCCTACTGTTTGGCTTTCTTTAAAGGCTTCTATTACTTGATACATTTCCATAGAGCAAACTTCCACAACTTCATTTTCAAGATGCAAACTAGACCTCATTATAGCATCAAGCTCACCCATAGTATCTACAAAAGAAACTTGTTCACACAAACCCAAAACATTTTCAGTAGGCTCTAGCAACCCACTCTTTTTCATGCACATTTGTACATTATGCACATATTGCTTATCACATCTCTTCAAATCTTCAAGTTTTGTAAAACATACTGATCCATTCTTTGTTACCAAGGAGCTCTTTGAAAATGCTTCACCTATTTTTGGATCAGGCGAGACCCTTTTTCTTTCTGTACCACTGCAATCCCGCTTTACAATGGTACTTGGCCAAAACCCATCATTTCTCTATGATCATGAAACTCTTTGCTCACCTTTGGTAGAGGGTGTTCTCTGAGGTTGTCACGATTTCTTTCATGGTTTACACAAACTGTGAGAAATTGGACAGCACGTTTACCATCTTTGCTACGTATCCTAGCATATGCTGAACCATCGTCCATTACCTTTGTTTCCATTCGAACTCCCACAATGTAGGGCTGTCCAAGGATGAGATGATATGAAGATGTATCCTGTACAAAGAAGTTTTGGTCAATCTTTACATCACCTATTGTCACCTTCACACCTGGACATGCTGTATACAATTCACCGGATGAATTGTTTGCCACTTTTACCATCCAACCATGATCTGTGTCCATTGGCCATTTGCACTTGTTGTAGAGACTCTTTGACATTATGTTTATTTCTAAACCATGGTCAATCAAGGCAACAAATTGCTCTTCAAGATCACCTACCTTGACCAAAGTTTCTGTAGTAGCCCTTGCCCAATGACTTCGTGAATAGTAACTCCTAGGAATATCTTCAACTTCTTCATCATCATTTGAGAAATGCACTTGCTTCACTCTCCCACTAGATTGGTAGCATCCTACCACAGCTCCATCATTCTCCTTATTTTGCAGTTGCATCCCTTGTGTCTTTGAGGTTTCCCCTTCAACCTGTGGACGAGAAACTTCAGCAAGGGTTTGCCTCTTTCTCTTGATGATGTCAATGATCTCCTCATGGAATTCACGCTTTGCAATGCCAAGAACTTCTCCCAAAGTAAACTCAATCTTGCTATTCAAGATCCTTTCCTCCAAGACTTTCTTTAAATCTGTAGCAACCTCAATATCAGATTGTAGTTTATAAGTTGGGCCTTTTGTCTTACCTTTCGTTGGCTCTTTCTTCTTTCCTGTTGTAGACTCCTCCATGAGTACTTCAGGTGGAGATGCTCCTTGTGTTGAGGGTGTTTGAGAAGGCATTGAGTCGCTTCTTCCCCCACTTCTAGAAGCTCTTTTTGATGGTCCTTCATCAGCATTCTCACGTCTGCGCTTCTCTTCTACAATTGCCTCATTTTGTTGGCATTTTGTAATGTAGGCATGCACTGACAATGAGTCCACTGGATCATTCCATCCCGTTTCTAGACGTATGCAATCACCTGCTTCATGTAGAATCTCTTTTGTAAGATTTCCCTTTTTAGCTAATTGCATGACATTTGGCCAAATTTGACCATGATGGTCACTCACCTCTTCATCACAAAAATGTTCAATTTTTACTCCATAAGTAGCTGCCTCAACTGAAGAGGTGGCATGCTTGGTTGCCATATCTTCAACTAAGGTTTGCATTCCCCCCTTCCCAAAGTTAGTTCTCAAGGGTAGACCTGTCTCTCTTAAGTGGATTTTACCATCCTTAAAAAAGACAACATCTTTTGACAAAGCATCACTAAAATCATCACAATCCCTTCTTACATGGTTTGTACTATCACACCAAATACATCTATTAACAAACCCTTCTTTGGGTTGTTGTCTTTGCCTAGGAAGTGGCCCTGATGGTTGGCCTTTTTCTTCAAGCTTTGCAAACTTCACCTTCAAGTCACGCATTCCCTTCACAAGCTCATCTAGCATGGACTCATCAAACTTAGGAGCGATAAAAGTAGGCTTTACCATTTTGTCAGAAGTTGAGGTGGAAGGACTTGTAGTGTTTACTACCATCTTGTCCCTTCTTCTTTGTCGTTTGGCAAGCAGTGAGACAGCACCTTCAACCTCATTCCAGTCGGTCTTTAGTCCTTGCTCAGCATCTTTATCTTCAAGAAGAAGCTCCAAATTTTCTTGAAACTCTTTACCTGCAGCTTGTAAGAAAAGATCTGTCTTCTCTGCATCTAGTGTGGCCCTTTCTGTCCTAGTGAGTTGTGCATAGCGCCGCTCAAATTCCCTAAGTAGCTCTGTTATTGATAGTCCTTGCTTTGGCTTGACTACCCATTCTAAGAATGTCCTTTTGGTCACTCTCTCCGAGTCCTCCATGAAATATTCCTCCTTTAAAGCTACTTTGAGTTCTTCCCAATTTCTCCCATGCCCATTTTTAATTGCTCTAACATGCTCCCTAATTTCTGGAGCAACAACTAGCTCAAAGCTTTGAATCATCTCACCTTCTGACACGCGATGCAGCTCCATCTCCTTCACATACTCGCGTAAGTACTTGGTTACATCTTTGCCATTGAACTGATCCATTCTGTTGACGACCGCTTGTATGGCCTTTGTTGCTGAAATCTCCCTTCTTTCAGTAGCATGTTGTTGTTGCATGAACATTGCAAATGCTCGAAAAATTTGCATTGTTGCTGGGTCAAAATTCATACCCTGTTGCTCAACATGATCACCCATGGTTACCCACAAACTCTCACCCTAGCAGTTTCGCGTCGGGTTCACCAAAAATATGTCAAGAAATTTGCGGTCTTGCCAGGAAAGCACCGGGCTTATGGCTGTGAGAGTTTGTGAGAGAACTCAACAAAAACTATATGAAGGAGTTAAACCATGGATGCCATGAAGACTAGGGTTTGGAAAGAAGTGCAATCAAAGAAGACTCACTCTTTCTCTCTTGCACTCACACACACACAAAGAAAGAACGCAAAAGAGAATGTCAAAACAATACGAAGATGAAAACATCAAGGCTATGGTCATATCGTATCATGGGTAATATGAAAGGGTTAATGGATGAGTTAATGGCATTCAATCTTGGCTGACCAAATAGGCTACAAATTGTTCTTTGGAATTGTAGTTTTGTGCTTACCATAATATATATATTTTGCCTAGTGATTGGGATTAATTGTGTGTACAAATCCTCTTGGTTCATAGCAAGATAACTACGCTTACATCAAAAGAAAAATTATAGTCTATGAGAGGTAGTATGATGGGATCCGGTGATAGAAGTATTTCATTGAGCCTTTCAGGGCCGAAGAGAAACACTATACGTTGTTGAAAGTGTATTTTACGGCTAATCCATACGTTAATTCTAATAGATCGTACAGAGTGAAAGCGATAGAAATGATCATCATGTGGGTTATTCATCTAGGATAGTATGTGAGAAATGTAGATACGAGAGAAGTGAAGAGATGAGAAGTTTCCCTCCCAAGCCCTATTCTTGCCCGTAGGCAATAAGGATACTGCGGGGAGAGATGTACCTGTAGCAAAGAGAACCTAGAGAGGATGAATTACTAAGAATGAGAGAGATAGGTTTGGTTAAGGAGATGAGATTAGGTACATATATATATGTTGGATTAGAGATGAAAATGAAAACAACAAGAAATCAAGAAAACATCAATGTAGAACACATCTTACTTGAAACCCTTCGGCACCATTATTGATGGGAGAGAGAAGAAGAGGGGAGAATTCAACGTTGATTGATACGCCAAGTACAACACCTTCTTTGATTAGAGTTGATCCTCCAAGGATGGCGTACAAGAATGGCTAGTTTTCCTCTAGGAGAAAGTGTAGGCTTGGGCTTATGTTAATGGGGCTAAGTACAATTAGGCATTACTACTCACTCCCTCAAGAATTCCTCTCATCAATGGCTTGAATGCTTGAGTTCCTTCCAAGGAAGAAGAGGTCCCCTTTTATAGGTGAAGGGAACCCACAAGGGTTTACACAAGAAGAGAGGAGCCAGTGTGAACAGGAATTGGAAAAGTTGGAAATGAGCTGTCCCTGCATGATGTGGGCAGACTGGGATCCAATATTTTGATCATATCTCCTCAATCGTAGCTCCAAATAAAAAAGTAAAAATATGGGCAGAAACTTCAGCTCATTAGCTACGATTTTCATTTTAAAATCATTCTCCAATTCGGATTGGAACCTTGTGTAAAAAATTCATCAAAATAGGGTCCATTTCTGGCAGCAAAAGTCTTCATGTGGTCCCCTTAGCCTAGACTTTCATTTGATTCCAAAGGACACCTCATGCCATATGGAATCATGACATTGCTCCTTGACAAAGTTTTGTAATCATGCTTGCAATAATGCATTAAAATAAGTGTATCTTTGAAATCATGCCACCTAGTGTCCCACTAGGATTTGATTCTCTCCTAGTAGCTATTTAAAAAGAAATATAAGAAAAGTATAAAAAATACATAGAATATATATATATTGGAGTTTACCCTAGATATAGGATCTAGCTAGGGTGTGAGATGATAATGAAATAGTAGAAATAAAGAATCAATGCTTTTTTGCCCCAAGTTAAAGAGGCGGAGCTATTGACACTTTTCCCATAGTATTTTTTTTTATGGTAAAGTAAGAATACATTACCCTTGAGATAAATAATAAGATGAGATAGAAAGCTTATTTTTATACTTACATATGCATATGTACATTATAGGAAATATAATTATGTATCTAAAAAAAATACAAGATAGATTTTGTAGCATGCGTTCCCACTATGTACGTGTCACAGCACGACAACGCACATGGAGGAATAAGTGGAGGCCATTTTTCAGGCGATAAAACGGCAAAAATTGTCTTAACCGCAGGAATATGGTGGCCTACATTGCATATGGATGCTGAGGAGTTTCCATACCCAATACATCATTGTGTCTACGGACTATCTCACAAAATGGACAGAAGCTAAGGCAACACAAAAAGCAGATGCAAGAACCATTGCACAATTTCTATATGAGAATGTCTTTGTACGATACGGATTACCAATAGAAATTGTCAGTGATCGAGGAACACATTTTCTTAATGAAGTCATTGAATATCTGCTAAAGGACTTCATGGTCATACATAGAAAATCTGCTCCATATCATCCACAGGCAAATGGACAAGCTGAGGCCACAAATAAAACACTATGCACTGTTTTGACAAAAATTGTATCAGAATCAAGGACAGACTGGGATCAACAGCTACACTCAACACTATGGGCATACAGGGTAGCTTACAAAAAATCAATAGGAACAACACCGTACAACATCGTGTTTGGTCTAAACGCTATATTACCCATAGAGTTTTTAATTCCAACTTCACGAGTAGCGAAACACTTGGAATGGACATGGCATGAGCTCTCTTCAAGAATAGATGATCTTGAAAAGCTAGATGAACTTTGATTGAGAGCTGTAGCTTCGATCTATGCTAAAAAGAGAAGAAAAAAAGAGTTTTTTGACAAGCATGTGCGCACGAAAGAGTTCAAAACAGGTGATTATGTACTTGTTTATACCTTGAAGCAACATGCCAAGAAACTTAAAAGGCGAGGGATGGGACCCTTTGTGATTAGTGACTTATCACAAAGTGGAGCTATCAAACTTGTTACATTAGCAGGAGAAGAAATGCCAAATTGGATTAGTGGTTGATGATTAAAAAAATATCATTTACCACTAACACAGGATATGCTTCAACAAATCCATCAAGAAAAACAACGGATGAAAGAGAAACAGAGGGTACGAGAAGAGGCCCAAGCAGAAGCAAAAGAACGCATTGCAAAAAGAAGGCTTCTACAACACCAACAACAATGTGGATCACCTTTGCGAATAAATGTTATTCGACTAACAAATTTTGGTGAAGACACACTGGAGCCAATAATTGCAGTCAAAGTGGGTAGCAATCAAGTTGAATCGACGGCACTACTTGATTCTGGAGCTCAAGCAAATTTGATCTCTTACAAATTATACAAACATCTCAAGACCAAAGATCAACTACACCCTACTCCACAAGTGCTAGAAAGTAGTACATCACATTTGCTAAAAACATTAGGCTGGACTATATTACATGTACAAATACATCAATATATTTATCCACACAAGTTTTACGTGGTTGAGGATGAAAGCACACTACACCCCATGTTGTTGGAACAACCTTGGCAAAAAGAGTATAATGTGCAGATAGATTGGAATGCGGATGCAGTCAAAATTCAACATGCACAAGAACAACAGGTGGTAGCCTTTGCTCAGCAACCCCGGAAGCAACAGATGACAGCACCACAATCACTGGATAAAGAACGAAAATTAGGGGTGCCACTAAAGAACAACACGATACCCATGGAGAACAACCAGGGAACTGCCAACCATGTTCACTACAAACATAAAACAACACAGATCGTAGTGAAAAGATCAAGGTTAGAAACACACAAAAAACAAGTATGGGTGCGAAAGGATAGAGGTGATATGGCATACATGCAATACAACAGAAAAAGTCAACAGAAGCACACAGTTCAACCAAAAACCAAGGGAATAAAAAAGATATGGATCCCAAAGAGAATGCTCAGTAACAACTTAAATGCGACTCGCATTTGGATCCCAAAACCAAAGCAACAGGAACTCCATTCAGTACAAGCAACATCGGCATGCAGGCAAACACTACATATGAAACCGGAAAACTGATCAATGTGGGTGCCAACCAGCAGCACAACAATGACAACCGCGGAAGTAGAAATAAACCTACAAAAACCTCCAAAACAAAGCTACAAATGGAAAGCAAAAGAGACAAAGACTATGGCCAATTCCGCCACGACAATTCTCTCCAAGGAGACAACCATGGCCATATCAACAGTAGCGGCAAACCAAGCGACTTTTGCAAGAAAGACGATCAAACAAAGAGTTGTAGAGTTAAAACTTTTACTTGCAAAGAAAATCCGCCAACCAAATCAACAACAAACAGGACACCTCAACGTTGAATGCCAATAAGCATCTTGCTTATTCCCTCCTCTTGCACAGCATTGATTTTTCCATGCATTGACTGAGTATGCATCATATAGGGCCACATTACACGGCCAAGCATTAGCACAATTTTTAACCCATGCACGGCACCTACACCGAGGCGATACCTTTTCATCCGGGTGGACTCCGGCTAGGAGGGGGGGAGGCATTCTCAAATGCGGACCCAATGGTAAAAAGAGCAAAAAAGGGCATGTTTTTCGACTACTTTAAAGGGTTGTCGTTTGATTGCGAAATTTTCTGGACTAACCTAAGTACATATGCCCTTATACAGCATGAATCTACAAGTCTATGGGGCCAAACGCCAAATCAAGCCCCTAGGTGTGTGTATATAGGTAGCCATTTTTCGGACAAAATATTGGTAAAACGGAGAAATCCGATCAAAAAAATGGCATGTGAGTGTATATAGTGTTTTGCGGTGATGTTTTTGAGTTATTATGATTTTTGGGGATTTTCTAGGTTTAATTTGCTATTTTCTTTTTAATTTTACTTATTATCGGCAGAAAAACTTCAAAAATACAAAAAGCAGGTGAAATACGATCGTAATGAAAAACAAAAAATATGGGGATAATCAGTGACTATAGGACAACCTATGGTACAATCGGGGTGCAATTCTGTGAATGGAGCGGAAAGCGTGTTTTGGCCAGATTTTGATCGAAACGTCAAATTTCTCGGAAAGTGGGCAAATGGAGTCCAAATCAAGAAATTTTTGAGCCTAAACCACATCTCGCAAGAAGTTGGGAGCACATGTCAAATTTCATGGAAAGTGGTTGGGGGACCCCCATTATAAGATTTTTTCACTTCATTTAAAGCTCATTTCTACTATTGCCTTCTTGAGAGAGAGCTCTTGCCACCTAGATCAAACCGGACTTCCAGCGGCTTCTACGACGCGCACGACCACCCAACAGGCTCCAGACATGAGAGGTAGGCTCACCACCTTGAGCTTTGCGCGTATGTTTGATGTTTTGTCGTGAAAACTAGCGTAGGGTTCACATGGGAAGCGAGCAGTAGAGACCTACAGGTAGAAGTGGCTGTTACCATATACTTGTGGTAGTGATGTGTGTGAACACACTAGGACCGCCGGGGCATTTTTTCCCTCTTTAGGAGGTTTTTTCCCTCGTGCATTGTGTGTACGCCCATCACTCTAGGGCTATCAATCTTTCCATTGCACAATAAGTAACACACTCTCTATTGTGTGCCTTGAGCTTCCTTTGTCTTCTCCAAGCTGTGTGTGTTTCTCTGCAACCCTAATTCCAACAATTGGTATCAGAGCAGGTCACGGCCTCCCAGGCTTAGTCGCCAGCTGCTCCAGCACACGCCTGCTCACTTTCTCCGATTTCAGTGAGCTTTGGCGAGCGTTCGCAGGTCGACAAAAATTTTGGGCTAGCTCAAAGAGCTCGGTCTGCTCAAAATTTTGATTTGGGCTCATTTCGACCTCCGTTTCCACTATAGGTAGTACTGCACAGGCTATTTCGTCATTTTGTGCAAAATTTCTATCAGTGCCGTTTTCTGCATAACAGGTGCCTTATAGTCTTCTACGGTTTGTGCTATATAGCACAGGTTGTTCCCGCTCCATTTCTCCTATTTTCGGGCAGTTTTCACGTCAGGTGCAGCATTTACCATGGCTGACAACAACAACACAGATGTGTTCAAGATGTTTGATGCTGAGGACAGGTTGGATGGGGACAACTACCCTATGTGGGCTTATATGATGCAACATGTTCTTGTGTCAAAAGGTGTCTGGAACATTGTGCAGGGCATTGATGTACGTCCTGGTTCTGAGGATGTAGGCGATGTTGAGGATGTTGCAGGTCTTGCTGCAAGGATTGCAGCTGTTAGAGTTGTTTTGCCTACGGCAGAACAAGATCGTTGGGATGTTAAGGATGCGCAAGCTCATGCACTGATTGCGTTGTCTGTGAAGCGCACCATTGTTCCTCACATCCGTTCAGCAAAATCTGGAAAACAGGCTTGGGATATTCTAGTAGGTCTTTATGCAAGCCACAATGAGGCTAAAATTGCTTTGCTGCGTAAAGAGCTGGAGTGGAAGATTATGCATGAGGAAGATGTAGGCGATGTTGAGGATGTTGCAGGTCTTGCTGCAAGGATTGCAGCTATTAGAGTTGTTTTGCCTACGACAGAACAAGCTCGTTGGGATGTTAAGGATGCACAGGCTCATGCATTGATTGTGTTGTCTGTGAAGCGCACCATTATTCCTCACATCCGTTCAGCAAAATCTGCAAAACAGGCTTGGGATATTCTAGCAGGTCTTTATGCAAGCCGCAATGAGGCTAAAATTGCTTTGCTGCGTAAAGAGCTAGAGTCGAAGATTATGCATGAGGAAGATGATATGGACACTTTCCTTGCTAGTGTCAAGGATATCAATGAGCAACTCATTTCTACAGGTGAAGTCATTTCGGACAGTTCCCTTGTGCAGACTGTTCTTGATGCCTTACCAGATTCCTACCAGACTTTTGCTAGTACTTGGAGACTGATGACCCAAGGAAATCCTGAAGTTGTCAAGTTTGATGCATTATGCACATTGCTGTTGCAAGAGTCACTTTCTAGAAAAAACAGGACTAGGCAGCGTGCAGTTGAACAGGCTTTTATTGCTTCTCAAAGAAAGGGTGGTAACAGTAATGCAGCCACTTCTTATGGTTCTGCTGCGAGTGGCAAAAATTCTCTTCCTAATGCTTTTGCTGGCAGCACTTCGTCTGGCAATTCTGGTGATAAGGGCAAAAAGAAGATGCGTTGCCATCATTGTAAAGCCAATGATCACTTGATCAAGTCGTGTCCTAAGTTGAAGGCCAAAGAGGCTAAGAAGAAAGAGGGTGGTTCCACTGCAAATGCTGGTTCCACTACAAATGCAGCCATTGTTGAGTCTTCTGTGAAAGGAGATTGTGATGCTGATGTTGATGCAGAATGGGCTTTTAGCGCAGAGTGCACTTACAATCCTGCTGTCCATGATGCATGCTTGTCAGTTGCTGCAGATTCACATGTGTGGTATTTCGACAGTGGTGCTACAAAGCACATTACCTCACATCGTGAATTGTTTACCTCTCTCGAGTCTGTCCCTCATGGGAATTCAGTCACTTGTGCCAACAACGCCTCTTATCCAGTTCAGGGAGTTGGAAAGATTGTGCTCACTGCTGCTAATGGCAGTTCCTTCACACTTGTTGATGCACTTTATGTACCTGGGATCAAGAAGAATCTCTTGTCTGTATCCGCACTTGCTAGACATGGACTTGTAGTCAAATTTGTGGATGACAGATGTACAGTTCATGATCTCAGTTTTGGTGATGAAATTGTTGCATCTGGTCTTTTGTGCCGTGGGCTATATAAGCTCACTTTGTATGACAAGTGTGGACAAAATTTTGCAAATGCTGTTGCAGATTCAAGGGCTATTTCAGATGCAAAACTTTGGCATGCACGTTTTGGTCGTCTGAATTTTGCCAGTTTGCTGCGTTTGCAAAAATCTGATATGGTTGCTTCTTTGCCGCCTCTTGAAGCACCTGTCAAACATGTTTGTGAAGGCTGTATTCTGGGTAAAATGCAGCGTTCTAAGTTTCCAAAGGATGGTTCAGTTAGGGCCACATGCAGGTTGCAGCTTGTGCATAGCGATGTTTGTGGGCCCATGCAAACTCCGTCCTTGGGAAATTACCTGTACTTCGTGACTTTCATTGATGATTACTCCAGGCATGCATGGGTATTTCCGCTTAAAGCAAAGTCCGAAGTTTTTATGTGCTTCAAACAATTTTTGGCTATGGCTGAAAATGTCTCAAAATGTACTATGGGCACCCTCCGTTCCGATCGAGGGGGGGAGTATATGTCTCATGAATTTAATGCATTTCTGGCTAGTCGTGGGATAAAACACCAATGTACAGTGCCTTATACACCTCAGCAAAATGGTGTTGCTGAGAGGAAAAACAGGTCACTAATGGAAATGGCACGATGTATGGTCAAAAGTCAAGCTTTGCCGCATTCTTTTTGGCTTGAGGCCATCATGTGTGCCACTTATGTACTTAACAGGTGTCCTACGAAAGCTTTGCAGTCTATTACTCCATATGAAGCATGGCATGATAGAAAGCCTTCTATTGAGCACATGCGTGTTTTTGGCTGTTTGGCATATGCTTTGGTGCCACCAGTTCATGTATATCATGGTTGAGCAAGAAGCAACCTACTGTGGCCACTTCCAGTTGTGAGGCTGAGTGCAGGGCAGTCTTCACAGCTACGGTTGAGTGTGTATGGCTCAGACGCCTTATGGCTGATTTGGGTGTTGGACAGGACACTGCTAACACTATCTACACTGACAGTCAGAGCGCATTGGCATTTGCGAGGAACCCAGTTTTTCATGCTCGCACAAATCACATTGAGGTGCATTACCACTATGTCAGGGAGAGGCTCTTAGCAGGAGAGATCAGCTTGGCTTATGTGCCAACACAGGACAACCTTTCAGATCTTTTCACAAAGGCATTGTCTTCTGAGAAGCTTGAAGCTTTCCGCAAAGCTTTGGGCTTACTCCCCTTTGTGGACGGATCCTGTCCTCAGGGCATGGCACTTCCCTTTACTCATGTGCCAGTTCTCGTTCACCGCATCACTCCAGGGGGGATTTGTTACCATATACTTATGGTAGTGATGTGTGTGAACACACTAGGACCGCCGGGGCATTTTTTCCCTCTTTAGGAGGTTTTTTCCCCCGTGCATTGTATATACTCCCATCACTCTAGGGCTATCAATCTTTCCATTGCACACTAAGTAACACACTCTCTATTGTGTGCCTTGAGCTTCCTTCGTCTTCTCCAATCTGTGTGTGTTTCTCTGCAACCCTAATTCCAACAGTGGGCACGTAACGGCTAACCCAAAATCAATAAGGCTTCATCGGCGGCTTACCCTAGCATAGGAGACCACTTTTGAATGCACAAAGGCGGCGGAAAACCATTGGGAAAAACCCTAACTTCTAGAGCCTTGCAAGGGGCCACCAAATGGTAAATCTGTGGAAAGGCGCCCAAATGCTACCAAAACTCATGGGTAGGAGCATCTCGACATGCTCGACAAGTCTATAAATCCCACATGGCCATAAGACGACCTGAAGCGGCACTAAGCTTTAGAAATGGCATCAGACACACAAAGCATCAACGACCAAACCGCATGTCCGTTTGCCACCAAACTTCACGAGCGGCTTTCCTAGACCATCAACAACCAAGTCCTATGGTGGTATACCACCACAAGTCATCGACGAGATGTAAACGCAACCACGGGCGCTTCCAGAGCAACAAATTGCCAAACGAAGCTCCGATGAAGTTAAAGTCAACAAAAACCATATGGCAAGGATCCCCAAGGAACCGTGAAGCTATGGAGACTAAAATCAAGAAATTTCATCGCCAAAAAGCACTCCAAGATTCAAAAAACGGCTCAGAGGCTCTGAAATCGAGACAGGGAGTTTTTATCTATCTATTTGACTTTTTTGTTGAAATAGGGCTTAAAAGGGACTCAGGGGGGCTCAGGGCAGGAGACATCCTACGCGTAGGATGTCTCAAGGCCATATCTGGGAACCAAACTAAACATCTCATCTCACACACAGCTTCTGAATAGCTTTTACATGCTAGCCACCAAGTTTCATCACATTTGGACAGAAGTTGGCCTCAAATGCATCAGAAAACGGAAAGTCAGAGCATAGAGACAATAATGGGTCATAGACCTACCAAAACTAGTCCAAATCACATGAAACTTCCACAATTTACTCATGAGCACATTGCCAAGCTAAATGTGGGGTCAGATGTGAAAATTGATAAAATAGACATCCTACGCGTAGGATGTCTAAATGATCTATCTGACCTCCAGCTGGTATTTTTGAGTTCTAGATGTCTTTATAACACCTTCACAAACCCATGTATCGAATTTCAAGCCATTTCCATCACCTTTGGCCCCAAAACCTCCAAGATGCACTTTTTTGAGCCTGAAAACACTACACATGCTCTTAACAACACCAATGCTTATCCAAATCAAAATCTAAGAGCAGAGCCATGTTCCACATGCTAAGGGCTACCCCCAGAACCAACTTCAACTCATTTTGATAAAATAGACATCCTACACGTAGGATGTCTCCAATGTGATATTGACCTACTGTGCAGGATCTGACTTCATGGAAACCATTTACATGGTGTAAGAAGCCTATATATCAACTTTCAACCCATTTGAATATCATTTTCCACCTGTTGAGGACATCCTACCCAATTTGTGAGCCAAAAGCCTAAATCTGCCCAAAATTGCATTTTTGATGCCCAAACCCAATTCCAATTACATAGCCGTGTTACACAGGTCAAGGGCCACAAGCCTGCCAAGTTTCACAAAAAACAGACAAGGTAGACATGCTACGCATAGGATGTCTACATGATTATTTTTTTAGCCAGAAAGCTAATGTGAGCACATGCAGAGTTTCCCTAGTTCCTTTTGCATTCTATTTTCAAATTTCAAGTCATTTGGATAGTCAGAACTCAGTTTATCAGCTAATATGTAAAAAACGCTAACTTTGGACTACTGAGTGCAACAGGATCCATGGCAGCCGCAAAATCACCTGCAAAGAAGAAGAGGATGACTATAAAAGACTACTAAGAAGAAGTGGAGCCTTTTGTGATCCCAGAAGGAACCCTGAAGCCCACAAGCACATGGATTCAAGATAATCTGCTAGAGACCAATGACCTGAGAATCTACCAAGGAGTATTCAAAGATCCAAAGGGAAATGCAATGGAGCTATCCATGATACCATGAGAGCTCAATGAATTTGTCAGGAGCAAGATGGGGGATTACTTGGAGAAGTTGGATCTCCACAACTACTTTGAAGCCTTGCCAGCGGGAATTGATATTAAAAGAGTGTGGAAATTTGTCACCACAATCAAAGAAGATGGAGTGGCCCGAGTCACCGATATGCAAGGCAAGCCTGATACAATGATTGTCATCATAGAAAAGGTGGTGGCAGCCGCACTTGACATCTCGAACAAAGGAGACAATGTGACAAAGAGGCGAGATGAAGTCAAGGTCTACTCGAAAAAGAAGAATAACTACACATTTGAAGATATTGCAAACCCGAAGGTGGCTATCATGAGCCAACTACACAATCAATACTTCCACATGTGTACAAAGCGGCCACAGAAATACAGGATGCCACCTGGAGCCATTGCCACCACTTTCACCTGGGCAATGCAGAAGAGCAAACCAAAAGAGATAAATTATGCTGCTTACATCCACGACAATCTTGTAAAGATGGGGAACAGAAATCCCACCTATATTGTACCTGGTGAGCTGATGACAAAAGTTGTCTATGGAGCATTGCATGCTAAAGGGAACTGGCCTCTACCTCTCTCACAAAATGATTGGCTAAATCTGAAAGAAGACAAAGAAGAAGAACCTCCCAAAGCACCCAGGGTATCCACACAGTTGAAGCGCCGGTTAGACACCATGCTAGAAGAGCCACCAGAGTCAAAGAACGGAAAGAAAGAAAGTCTACAAGTGCCAATCAAGGAAACCAAGTCACAGAAAGTGGCGCGGCTAGAAAGGCTGATGGAAAGTTTCAGAGCCGAGAGAGCACTCAAAGGGGATTTCAGCGAGTTGTGGAAGCCATCCCTTGAAGCCATGTAGGGATCATCTCGAAGGGTTCACCGGGATCGGTTCGAAGATTATATCAAAAACTTTGAGATCTTAGATGCTACCGCGGAGAACATCCCAAATATCCCATTTACAGAAGAAGAAGTGGACGAAGTGAGATGGCAGCTACTAGAAGAGCAGGAAGGCCAAGAAAGAGAGAGAAAAACCAAGGTGGACCGGGATTTCAAGAAGAAGCCACCAACTCCATCGTCAAGCCGGGAATCCAGCCCACCCCCATCACCACCTCCTCTTAGTCCTCCACAAACCCAACAAAAAGAGGAGCAAAACGGAACTGATCAACAAAAAGATTCCAAGCAAGAGAAGAAAAAAGAGGAAGAGCAAAAGACAGAGGCTGACCCAAAGGACGAGAAGCCAGATCCAAAAGAAAGAAACTTTAGCATATTTCTTGATCTACTAGCTATTGGGTACTCTCAAGAAGAGGCAGCTACTGTAGCTTTTGAGTTGGCAAGCACAAGACCCAAGGAATACATGCAGAGCCTTCGGTTAGTAGAGTTGAAAGAGATGGCCACAGATACAGTGGACCTACAGCCACCAACCAATGATTGGGATGTGGTAATGCAAAAACTAACCGGGCTCAGAGCAAGATCAATGGCCACTGAGAGTGAGATTGATAATTTCAAAACAAATAAAGTTCTTATCAAAGCTGAAGTGGACTCACTACAAAAACAGGGCCAAGAAAACATCGGGAAACAAACAAAGCAACAAGCTAGTCTGGACGCAAAATTTCAAAGATGCCAGGAGATGGAATGACAAAATCAGGCAGCCGAACACAAGCTTCAAAGAGCAGAAGAGGAATACAAGAAAATCAGCAAGTCACTGACAAATGCGGAAAAAGAGAGGGACAACCTGACACTACAACTTGTTGATGAGTCCAAAGAGGTGGAAACCTTGAGGAATGCCAAGGAAAAGGCCGAGATAGAACATGAGGCAAGCCAGGATGAAGTGATCGAACTGAAAGTAAAAGATCAGACCATCCAAAGGCTAAGGGCATCTCCGGCCAGAGTCAAAGCTGCTAGGTCGACTGGCACAACTTCAGAAAATGATTTGTATGAAGAACAAATGAAGGAACTCCAAAAGGAGTTGACACTAGAGAAAAGGCAAAGACTGATGCTGGCCGAAGGATCTCTTGTAATGCAAAACCGCCTGGAAGAAGAGAACAAGGTCATGAAAACTGAGCTAGAAGCCGTGACGAAGAAGATGGACGAGGAGTTTAAGAGATGGTAGACAGAAAAGGAAGACATCAAGAGGAACCTCAAGCAAGCGGAAAAAATCAATGCAGATTTGAACGACCTACTAGTGAACATGGGAGATCAAGCGGAAGAGACAAAGAAGACATTTTAGAAGCAGATAGATGAGTTGAAAGGCCAACAGCAAACAGAAGAGCAACATTTTAGCACCGGGCCAGTAGCAATGGAAGGAATTGACATAGAAAATGTGTCAGATCCAGTGGACACCAATTTGCAAGAGGTTATCCTTGTGGGACCTTCACAAGAACCCCAAGATCTGACACAAGAAGAAGAAGAAAAGCTACAGAAGGCAATCGAAGTGGCAATACAAGACATGGCCAAAGAAGCATTGGAGTGGGAGCAGAGAATGTTTAAATCTATGACCATTCAGAAGATAGATGCCAATATCATTCGGCGTGAATGGCTACAACCTTCTCTCCCATATCCTCTTCTAAAGTACGAAGCTGCTACAATAAACAAACGGATAAAAGAGGAGCCAATAATTCCATTATACAAAGCAAATATCTCCAAACCAGAAGGAGTCGAGATGATCATGGACTCTTAGCCCAAGTGGAGAAAGGCATGGCTCACCAAATATCCGCAATACTAAATTCATCTGGTAGAGGCGCCTAAAAGAATCAGAGACAACCTCAGTTTTTGCTCTCTACTAAGGATGCGAACATGGAAAGCACACGAGCTGTTGCAGAGAAGCCAACCCACATGGCTTAATTACCCAAAGCTTCCAGGCTTGAAGGCAGGCGAGAGAATGAGTGAGCAATACATGGTGAAAACCCTAACGGCCGCCATTAGATTGTTCACAGGCTCGCCTGACCTATGTTGTATCATTCTTAGAAAAATATGTAAAACCCTTATGGCGGTCTTCGAAACCTTTAAACCTGGACAGGCAACAGACAGTATCTTCTTCTTCCAAGATACATACACATGTGCCTACGATCTGTCTGCTCAGCCATCTCACGAGGTGATACATGCACATTATCAGAGAATTATGTTTTTGCCTTCTTATCATCTCCAAGCCTTTGAAGAAGCCTTCTACACCGGCTTCTTTACCATCAACACAGAGATATTCGGCCCGACATTACTAGCTCAGCATGCGCGCTATGAGTCCCTTCTAAACATGCACGAACGCCTCCACTAAAGAAGCAGCTCTACTGCCATGTCGGGGACGACATGAACTAGGAGGGGGGGAGTGTTAGCAGCTAGACACACCCAACGGAGAATGATTGCCCGGCAGGATATTATTTTTTGTAATTATTCACTTTACCTTTGTGAATAGTGGGGCTTGCAGAAGCTTCCAGATTGTATCCCAGCTTTGACATTTAGATTGAGTGGATGGTTAAATTGGAACATTAGGGTTTGAGATTGTAAGGTATTTATACCACTTTTGACCTTAATGAAAAGGACCTTTGTCATTTTTAAAAGTTCTGTCTGTGAGTGAGCGTACTCTGTGTAAGAGAGAGAGCGAGAGTTTTATCTTGACACTACGCGTGCACCGGTGGTCGGAATTGAGTGCGGAGAAGTGCAGCGTGTTGCTCCCGACGAGAGCTACGCACCAATACCTACATTGTGGGTGTATGGTATGGCTTCGTGAACTCGACCCACGAGCTACATCTGGTGATTCGGTGAGCATGCGTTGTCTGTTTTCGCATTTCAGCATATCCACGCGTTCGCAATGAGTAGAGCTACACATTAGACACTTTAGTTTTCGGAAACGACGACCTGAAAATTTCGACCAGACATCCTACGTGATTTCGCACAAGGTGTTTAGGGTTGGGATTTTGGTTCATGGACCTTAGGGAGAGCGACCTATTGGTGTTAATAGGGTCTCCTTCAAGTTCTGTGGTGTTTCGAGAATGTTTGATGGGTATTTGGCTCTTGAAAGCGTTGTAGGAAATCTCCTCTTACGCACTCCTGAAGGCTGTAGCTTAGACATTGGGTAGAGACCTCTATAGGAAGTAGTCGAGAGTCGGTCGATAGGTTGACACCCTATGCTTGCTTCCACGCGCCTGCGGGTCGAGCTTCGTCCTTATCTGACATATCTTGTTAGGTGATTTCTCGATGTGCCATTAAACTTGGCCTACTAACAAGCCCTGATCACTGCTCAATAAATGTGTAGGTTTCAAAGAAGCTTGGCTTGCATTTCTTTGCTTTTTTCCCCATCATGGAAGCGGAGCGGCACGACACCATGTATGATTGTAATTTCTCAACATCCAAAGAGAATTGCCAAGCCTTACCACTGCCCCATCTTATCTACCTTTGATGTCATCTATACACACGGCCCTATTATTCTTCACTCATAAAAATAAATTTAAGGTTCAAGTACGCGTCTATATGCATCGTCTTTATGTTGCTATTGGCGCCCATGTGCTAAGAGCATGGTCAATTATCAGTTATAGAGGCTTAGTTATCAGTTATAGATAACTAAGCCAACTATGCCCAGACAGAGCATTAAATGAATAACTAAGCCTCTTCCATGATCACACAAGGCTTAGTTATTCATTCATCCTCCCAACTAAGCCCTGAACCTCACACCTATGCCAAAATCGACATAGTTACAAAGGGTGGGCATAGTTATTCATTTAATGTTCCTTTTTGCACATGTGACCAAGAACGAGGTTTAGTTATTTGTTCCAATAATTGATAACTAAGCCTTGTGTGACCATAGCAGAAATCGGTACCTCAAATGTTATGGTGTTCTTCTCATGCTCAAAACTTCTTTCATGAAATTACGCAGAGGCTACAAATGTTGCTTCCCTTGCCACCGTTTTAACACAGTTTGCACTTCCAAGTCTTTTGTAGAATATCGTTCCACCAACCAAGAGGCTTGTCCAAATTCACAACCAATCACCATGCTCTGCAATCCAACGTGGGGGAATGAGCAAGCGATATGCATTGGAGGCACTCAGTGCATGAAAACCAAAGGAAAAGTATCAAAACGCCAAAGATGTTGACCATCGAGGCATAAGCTGACTTCAGCAGAAACAAGGTTCTATGCAACTATTGAGGAGGGATGGGTACCCATGCCTCAACACTATATGGCACGGGAGTGGTCAAATGGGATCAAGGGTGGATGTGAAAATGGCGAGGCGCATGCATTGTGCGTCGTGCGATTGAGCAGCCCGAATTTACAAGATCGCGCGGCCCGAATTTACAAATCGACTCGCATTTACATATGTGACATTGAAATTCCACATACTTCGGTGAACGCATGCGAACGTGGTGGTTAGAGCACATGCATCGTACGGGGGAGGTCGCGGGTTCGAGGCTCAAGGTGCGGGCCCGAATTTACCTACTGACCCGAATTTACCTGCTCGTCCAAATTTACCAATCGACCCGAATTTACTTTTTGCCTCAAATTTACATGGCTGTCCAAAGTTACAAAAATACACCTGACAGCCCGAATGACCCCCACCATCTATTCGATTTGAAAACGCTCGTGCCAAATAGTGCGGAGAGTACTCACGCGGCCACCAGCCAATGGAGGTACAGGAACAAGCATAAGCTTGAATGCAAGTCAGAGTGAAGATAAAGTTGGACCAAGCAACGATACGATGATGGTAGCACAATATTGATAGGAGTAGTACAATAGACTGCAGTTACCATTGAAGACTACTCATAATGTTTGGAGGCACTTATCATGGTATTTTATATCACCATCAAAGTCCAAGGGAGAGGGCCGCCAATCTGGGCCATCCGTTTAGTGGCAA